>NC_052508.1:13144726-13327226 GCF_014356525.2 Nilaparvata lugens
GTTTAAAGTGTTTCAAACCCTCGGGCAACTTCAATTGGAACATAATCATTATCAGATGATAGATGTCATCCTTTTCAATTCGAAATTTCTAGTTTATTTATTTTTAAACATGAAATCGGAAGTAGAGATTTTTGGAAGTGAAATATGACCCTGTCTTTTGGGAATGGTAATGTTTGGGAGAGTAGCAGTTTTTGGCTAAACCTCCATCTCTCTTCAATCATAATTATTTGTAAAAATTCGAAACAATGTTATTAAGCTATACGATATTACAATGCCAATATTATATCATCAAAATTCGGGAAAGAAACAGTTTTGGGATTTGTTTTTGTCACACAATTATTTTGATTGAAGAATCATTCGATGAATAAATTAAATTTTGTAATCATTATTACTATTATTGGATTTTAGTAGGTAAAAAAACCTTGCCAGCCATCCAATATTTATCAATTTTTCAGGAACAATACAACAATTGTAGAAACTCCATCAAAATAGCAAAGTCGAAACTACAGATTGTTTGAATTTTTTAAAACAACCGTCTATTCTACTGCAACATGGGGGAAATTTATATTGAAATGATAAAAGACAAATAATACAATGTATACAAATTAAAATATAGACAACCGCCCAAAACTTCTTCTATTCCAGGATTTTGTCACAAAATGTGTCTAAAGTTCTATGATTTGTGTTTGATTCTATTGATGAATAAACAAGTAACTAAACTAATAATTAATCGATAAGTTAGATACATACTGTATATAGGCTAAAGTAACAATGAAGTACATATCATGAACAAAGAAACTCAATCTTTCAACATGAATGATTATAATAGAGGCTATTTCAATCGAACAAAAATAATTAGGTAGCCTAAGTTATCAACTGAGTCTGAAATTAAGTTTCTCTAAAAAATGAGAAATACAACATCCTGTATGGATAACTGCCAAGAGATCAAAATAGATCAAAGAGAGTGATAATTGAAAATTAATGTTCAATAACCATAATCAGTATTTCTTTGCTGTTTTGTTGTAAATGTGATGTGGTAGATAATCCATTATCCTATAAAACAAGTTGACATTGTCATAACTATTAATCTATTGAAAAAAAATATATAAATAAATTAATGGTTATGACAATATCAAGTTATTTCATTTAGCATATATTGCATAAAAGCTGCTGAAATTTACATTTTTTTCTAGTAGACTTGCACTATCAAAGGCAATATTCAAATGGAAAACATCAATGTATCGATTGCCTGCATAGACTATCACAAAAATTAAATTTGCATTTCTATGAAACAATTCAAGACAAGAAATGATACTATTGAACCAAATTCCAGATGAATGGACACCGCATGTGAATTACAATCATACTCATTTCAATAGACAGGTTAATACTCAGTTCAAGTAGAGTATCTACTTATTGGCTACCGTACTAAAGAACTGGATTCAAAGTTTATCATAGTTAATAAGTAGATCTAATTAATTGAGGACGCTAATTCAATAATTTCAAGTCATGTTTACAATAAGTTCAAAACCTAACCTGACACTCTCAACATTTTCAGAATAATAAATTCTGACTTGACCCAACCTCAGCAATTTAGCATCTTGATAAGCAACCTTATTCATGAGGTATTTGTTTATATTGTTTGATTTCATTACACTAAGCTGCAGCTGCAAAAAATCTAAACTTAGGTTAGACATTAGCTCTTGTAAAAGAAAATGCTAATACCTAGACGTTATTATTAATGTGTTCAAAAATAATTTATCTCGTTTTTTAATAAATTTTCTTAACTGACATATCCGTGCAAAAAAACAAAAATTAGGAGACCATTAGAAACTAAGATAGAAAGCTGAAGGACATAATGAGAATCATAAAAAATTGACTTTTTAAGCCCGCAATAACGTCAAGATTTGTACCTAATAATCGCAACATTCCCGATTCTGTTCATCAATAAATTTGTGAAAAATAGTAACGACTACAAAGAATTAATAGAAAGTGTTGATAATAGGAGAAAAAGTTCCTAAAAATCTAAAAACTGGGTTTGACCCTAATCCAACATGGCCTTTGAAAGTTGAAAATAGGATTGCTATTTTCAGTTTACTTCTACTTGATGCTTATCAAATAAGACAAATGAAAAATTCTTGAATGTATGAATTGAAATTAAACAAAATACCTTGAATACAAATACTTCACACCAAGTTATAAATTGAAGGGCATTCGATCGACTTTTCGTCCGAAAATACTGTAGCGAGCAGAAGCCAGATGCAGAGCAGAAGGCCACTGCCACACAAATTTTGAGTTTTTGATACATACTTGATTTCAATTTTATATCATCATTATTACAAAAAATACTCCAACTCTTTGTTTTTGAATAATATTTTCTGAAATTATTCATCTTACAAATAAAAATGAATTTAAATTTCAATACATATAAAAATGTGGAAGGCTGCGTGAATCGATACATTCAAATCGATATGATCAGTGTATCACGAAGATGACCTCGATGTTTTTCAATCGATCTATGATTTCAGTATCGTTCTACTATCGTTATAAATATATCGTTCTACTATCAATATTGTCGATTTGATATATAAACTAATTTGAAAAATTTTCCTATACATTCCCCTATAAATTTTCCGTAACTAAAATCCTAAATTATTATAAATTTAATATTGATAATATTATTAGTAAAAATATTTAAATAGGTAATGGGCATTTTGTCCTTTAATGTCTTATTATTATTGTTATTAGAATATCAATTTTAAAAATTAAAATAGTCAAGTTATTTTAAGAGAGAGTTTTGCAAAAAATAAAGTTGTTTTATTTGATTATTCTAAATTTCTTCACATCCATTGAAAACTCATGAATCTTCTCAAAAAAAAAAAACACTACACAAGTTTCATATTGTAATTTTGATATTGAGATCCCGTAGGTCTTATCAACTTTATTGAATTGTTCAAAAATCACATTGAATTGTGAAAAATTCGAATTGTTTCATCAATTTCAATTGCATCTTAGTCGTTGTCAACTCTCTCAACAACAGAGGGAGCAACTCTTCAATGATTTAGTTTCTTTATCACTATTTTTTTTTAACGTCCTCCACAGAAAATAATGTAATCTAAAATGCAATTTGAATGTGGAATTAAATTTTTTCAACTCTCCAATGATTTAGTTTCTTAATAAATACTTTTCAATCGTCCTCCACTGAAAATAATGTCATGAAAAATGTAATTTGAATAGGGAACTGGATTTTTTGCAACTCTCCAATATTATTAAGTTTCTTATGACTATTTTTTTAAACGTCCTCCACAGAAAATAATGCGATGAAAAATGAAATCACTTTTGAACAATTAATTACGACATAGCAGTCAGGTATTTATAAATAAAAGCTATTAGCTTCTACTCACATTTGTGGAGTGCTTTCGGACAATAGGCCCTTCATCAACACACGTTGTGTGTTGTAGCGGACTAGCGCATGAGTGTTGATGAAGGGCCTAGTGTCCGAAAGTGCTACACTAATGTGAGTAGAAGCTAATAGCTTTTATTTATAAATACCTGACTGCTATGTCGTAATTAATTGTTCAAAAGTGATTATCTAACAAGCAGTTCGCAATGGAATCAAACATTGAAGAAAAATTTGAATGGGGAACTGGATTTTTTGAAATTTTATGAATTTACGATAAATACAAGTGAAAATCTTTCACTAAATCACAGAAATTGAAGCAACCACGATATGTATTCAAAAATATCCCACAAATCTCTCCAAGCCTCAAACACTGGTTCAGTATAATAAGCTGCCCTACATACTCTATAATGACTTTGATATATTTCGCCCACATTTTTCCAAACCTCAAACACTGGTTCAGTGTAAGCTACGCTAAATAGGCTACTACACAAAGACCCTATGATATATTTCGCAATGTATGTTTTTGACAAGCAAAAGAATGAAGTATATGAAAGTCCAGCACTTGAATGTATTCAAAATTGAGACAAAACTCGAGCGAAAATTCTGTAGTTTTGCATTGTGAGTCACTGAACGCAGTTATGAACACATATGCAATGACTACTGTACACAATATTTTGCAATATTCCCGTCCTGACGATGAATGAAATTTAACTATGAATGCAGCTCTATGATTTGCCTCGAGCACTGGCTTGAAATCCATGTAACTAACAATTATCACAGAATACAAATACAGCATATACATATATGCATTATAGGAGTTTTCTCTGCTATTATGTAGATAGACAGCTTCATACTGTATCTAAAATCCATGGAGCTATAATATCATGTGGATAAAGTTCCCTACCTATGAAATATGTAGTTCCATAGACCATTGGTTCTGTGGTAGTAATGCATACACAGCATATTGTAAGGGTGGGAAAATGAAAAACAAGCGCCTCCACCAATTATGTAAACAAGATATGGACGGCAGGATAAACCTCCACCAAATATGTAAGCAATATGTGCCTACACCGAGTATGTAAAGGTGGGGAAATGAAAACAAGAAATGATCGTACTGGTTTTGATAATTAAAACAAAACAATAAATTATTTGTACAAAAAAAATTAGAATTATAATTATAAATTATGAAATAACAATAAATAGATAAATATTTCAAGGGCTACTCGCTTGGCTGCTAGTGAAGATTAAATTTGTTGTGGTTATGGAAAAATTAAAACAATGACTCAGTAGTCACCTACCTTTATGATAATGGCCCCAAATTTGGCATCCACTGGTTAATCGCGACGTTAATTATTAATGAAAAATAAATAAAAAAACTGATCTAATGAAGTGGGTTCAGATCCCTTCTTATTCAATAATACAATTCTCTTTAAACTGCCCGAACTGTGACAGGAAAACTGTATTATAAAACAAGAACAAAATCTATCCCCTTCACCAGAACAGCCGGACTTTACTCACAGTCCTAACGAACGAGCTCACACACCGACTAGTAAAAATTTTTGGGTATTTATATATAACTCAGTCAATGCCAAACATGAAGCCATTTCAAATACATATTTTTATCAGTCGCACAAGCCGAGCACGTTTGTTATGAAAAACAAAAGAGAAACTACAATAATTTTGATAACAAGTGAAATAAACAATCTTTCTGTCGATGACAAAACTGTTCAAAGGCAGAAACACCGTTCATTAAACTTTTCGTAAAATAAAACTCTAAAATCCTGATCAATATGAGATAATATATGAATCATATATGTCCCATATGACCAGGTGACACATCACCCATCCCGCTGAAAGACTCGTCCCTGAGTCTGTAGTCAAGAGGGGAACAAAAAAATAAATAATGATTAAACAAAATAATATACTCGGGAAACAACGTGTGCCTGATTGACTTGATAATGCTACTATACATTGAAATCAAACATTTACATAGAAAGGTAGGTTACTCAAACTAAATTACAAACATTCAAATCAAATTCAAAATGAAACTATGCTGCACAATAACATTGATTATATATGAAACTAACTTTCAATATTATACACATTATATACATGAATATTCAACTTATTATGAAAAGAAAATCTCAATTGACAATAATTTATTTGTGAATCAACATTGAACTACTTCAAAAACTGCAATAAAAATCGAAGAAGAGAAAAAAAAACTTTTTCCTCCACCTACTGTCTAAAGTACTTACTTTACTCCCTGAAACCTAATACTAAAGTGTCACTTTTTCGCTCTCGGTAGTAAAAAACAGAAAAACTCCCTAGGGAGTAAAAGTGACTCCATTTAAATAACATGGGGAGCATCTCTATTTTGAAACTTACATTGTAATAGGTTAGAAGGTCTAAGCTCAGATGAAGAAGCATAATAGAGGTGTCTGTCATTGAGTCAACTGAATTCAATACCACAACCAGAAATTTGATCAACTCATGAAATATATGTTTGTATAATAATTATTATATTCTTAATATTAGTAAACGATAAAAATTTATACAATTTTAAAATAATATTTTATTTTATTCAAAATACCAGCCATCAAATATTTTTGATCTGCAATTCAAATCTGAACCGCGTGATCTGTAGTCAGCCATTTTTGGTAGCTGCTCAGCTGATATAATTGTTACAACTTTTGCCGATAGATAGCGCAATCGGCAGTGCAAATCAGACGACCGGTTTTTAGGTTTTAGATTTAGGTTATGTTGTTAGGAATCATTGTAACCAATACGTAAGTTATTAGAATGATTTTATTTGCTGTTTCTATAAAAAAATGTAGATGGAGGAAAAATGTTGTGTACATCACAAGCGAAAAATACTTTTTCTCCCTCAGGAAAATTGCTGCCCTCGGCTTCGCCTCGGGCTTCAAACTTTTTCCCACAGGGAGAAAAAGTCGTACTTTTCACTCTAGATATACAAATAACTATATAAGTACATTATGACTCATAACTATATAGGCAAGAAAAAAAACAATAAAACAGTTAATCCATCAAAAAGTAACTATATAACTCTTAACTATCGATTATATGTATCTTGGGTTGTGCTACCGTTACAGCAGATAATTTACACACATACAACTTGATGCCTAAATATGCACAGAATAAAGTTAAAAACCCTAACCAGCCAAATAATATATAAAATACAAAACTAGAGGAATTTACAACATCTCCCCAAGAATTTGGAAGATCTACTTTGTGAAATATATCTGACGATATTACGTCTTGAACTGTAAATTCCGGAACCTTTATATCTATATCAGTTTTTAAAATTTCGCTAAAATTAACAAAATTAGGATTGAAATGCGGTTGCAAAACATCAATTTTCAACGAATTAAACTTAACCCAATGCAAAGGTAAGTAATGGAGAACCTGAGGTTGTTTATCAACATTTGCGTCACACGGAAAAGTCTTTCTCACCATTATTCTCCCGCCGACCGAAATCTCGCAATGACAGGGTAAAACCACATACATTGCTCCCGGAATAGGTTGAAGATGATGAAACGAACCTCCCTCGCAAGTGACTGTAGTGTTGGCCTGTATATTCGCGACGATATACTCCGAAGGCGAAAATTCGACGATCTCCAACTCCTGCTTAGCTGGACGACAGCTTAAACTGCAATATTGTTGGATGTCCTTCAGCTCTGTCGCCGCAAACAAGTGATGCATACATCTTGATGACATATGTCCTCCATGCACCAGCCGCGGAAGATAGCATAAGAAATCGTCCTGTGCCCGACAAGAAGAGAGATGATCTCCCGAGATGACCTGAATCTCACCGTCCTCCTGTCTCCGCGCCAAAACGAAATCCTGCTGCTGAAGCTGACAAATCTGGCCGTCGAAATACATAGGTGTCCTCACATACTTGTGCAATTGAAACTGTCCGCCGATGCTGACCAACGGTACTTTTAAGCTAAGCACCATGGAGTTCTCCTTCACCACGCAAGTCGTAAGTGGAAGATCAAAATATCGCTGCAAATCCGATAGAGGTATAGCTAACTGGTGTCCTTTCGACTTATATCCTTTCTCCAATCTGAAGAGATCTGAACGTAATAAATTGGGGTGTACCAGCGAAAAGGGTAAAAGCTTTTTATCACAGCGTTCCTTCGCAGTATTTATGAATTCCTGCCGTGATAAAATATTTACATGTGAGTAGAGGTGAAAAATGTAAATTAATAACTGGTTTGTGAACAGTGTTTTCTCCTCCGATACATTCTGTTGTACGAATAATCTCATACTGTCTGTTAATTTGCTATACGCATCGTGAAATTGCTGAGAAAAATTTCCAGCAAACTGCCTCAAGTTGCGAGAAATCCGAATTAAATCTTTGTGGTCGTCTGCAACCAACCCTTGGAATGCGTTGAGGTGATCAGCTACATGTTTTTCGTTGAATTCCAGCTTATGAAGTTCCCCATCCGTCGCGACTGCGCAACAAAAATGAAGAAAATCGCCGACAACATCGATCGCTCTGGTCTTTCGTGAAGCTTGAGTTCCCAAACGAATTGAAGAGTTGAAAGCAGCATGACTGTTGCGAAGAATTCCGTTTGTAGAATTATACAAAACTTCTACCGCATCCGCTAAACTGCAATCCTCTTGTTGACAGTTAGGCCAGAACACCCTTTCCGCCTGCAAGATGTCGAGCTGAGCTGCCGGGAAATCTACCTCGTATGTTAGTGGAACCGATGATTCATACGCTACAGCGTGACGTAGCTCCTTGTAGAAAACTCCCGCGAAGACCCTGACTGCCTCCAGTTGCGCCGTGAAAGTCGTGAGAATGAGAAATGACGCAAAATGTACCATAATTGACATGTTTATGCGTAACAGAACCTCTTACAAACAAAAAAAACTCTACTTGAAGCAACCGCAAATGAATCGTAATAAAAAAAAAATCAAGAGAAACGTTTACAATAATATTAATAAACTCGACGTGAATATTACAATTAACAACTGGACTGGCTGGTTAGCATATATTATTAATCAGAAACCTAGAAATGATACAATTTATTAGAAGTGCATAAAATATTCATCCATCAAAAATATAATTGTCTTATAACAGCTTCATTATGAATTTCTATTAGTGAACGTTTAAAAGTATCAATAACAACGTTTGTCACTCAAATGAACGACCTTGCCCTGGATATGAATAACAAGATTGACAACTAAACAAAAATACGTGACAATTGCACTTTCTTAACGTAGGTCACATCAGTACAAACGCAAAAATACAATAACAAAACAATGAATTACATTACTGTACTTTTTCGTGGCACCAAATATTAAAACGTACCATGATTTATCGAGAAAAAAAGAAAGTTATATCAGTGATAATGTTATATTACAAAAATGTAACATGTAATCAGAATATGTAATTATGTGAATGAAACATGACCATTTGGTTATCATAAAATGGTAAACTATCCATCAACCATATTTCCTGTTCATTTTCCTGGAATAACCATAATTTGAAATAACTAAGATATAATTATAATGACTATGAAATATAACATGGTTAATCATAACTGTAAAATCAATACAAAATCAATAATGCAACTGGTGAAATTAAATGTAAAACCCAGCCAAATACCAATTTTCATAGGTAACTGTACCCTAAAATTATAAATATGTAACCATGGAATAATAAACCCTCTTCTATAATAACTGATTCTATATCGTAAAACATGGTTCTACAATGATTACCAAAAATCACTTCTGAAAATAGAAACTCAACCATAATAATAAGCCCTGAACTCACCTATTGTGCCAAAAGAAAAATTTTTCTACTCAAAACCATTAATATTAGAACCATGACACAATGAAACTCAATATTATCATGAAATATAATCAAGAATATAGTAATCATTAGTTTATACTGAGAAAAAATTATAAAACGAAATTCAATTCAAAGATATAAACGTATAAAACTGAAACTCTGCTATCCATAGCTAAAAAATTCCCCTATAACCGTTTATTATAACCCATGAACAATAAGTTTGGTCTATAGTACCATTGTAAAATATGGACTTCACCTCCAGCAACAATAATCAGTAATAATACTTTAATAAAATTTTACGAGGACTTATAATTATAGGCTTGAATCATAAGACCCCATCGAAAACAGATCAAATAAATAAAATATAATCCTATTATTCAACCACTAGATGATAAATCCATAAATATTATAATCAATTCTGATAAACAATGATGAAATGATAAATAATTACGAATAATATTTACAAAAATTCTCTTAGGGACTTTAATATAGTGCATGACTTCAAAAAAATACGACTTAAAAAAATGACTATCACCATTAAACCTTAATTATCAACACCTTATGACAACAAATTCAAATATTTAATTCATGAATTCTATCAACAAAATATCTACCTTTAATAACCCTTGAAAATATTTCAATAAAACTTATTCATAACCTTAATATAATGAAATATAAAATCCAAAGGGCCAAAATTCTAAAGTGAAATATCTCAGAACCCTTTGCCCTAAACAAAATTATAAGTATCGCAATGCTAAAATCTATGCTAAGAAAATATGAAACTGCAATAAAATTTTTTTCGAAAATCGACTTTTTCCGAATTTGTCTGAAATGTCTAGACTAACAATCAAGATACACCGCGTACCTTGTAATCATCATAAATCGTAAAAAAAGAACTCATCGGAATAAACGAATACCACTTATAACTGAAAACCAAAATCCAATATTTTATGTAGAATACAACTATCCATCAAATACCATGAAACCAAAATGAAATCCCAACATAAACCATACAAAAATAGCAGATAACCATTTAGCAAAAACGCGCGAAATTCAAAATCAGTAGATAACCATTCAGCAGAAACGCGCGAAATTCAAAATCCGTGTCTGACTGTAGCCGAAAATTTACTACCTATTGAAATAACTCACGAACCCTCAAATATCTCAAAAATATCTACTTCACATATCCTATCCCATTTTAGAAATGCAAGCGAATGACCTAAAATTCATCTTTAATTCAAAAAAAAAAATTTTTTGCTACTATACAAGGTCACCAACAAAAACTATAAAATGAAAAACCTCAAAACCCTTTGCTCTAAACAAACTTTTTCACAGAACAAAGTTGAACGTACTCATCCTAAAAAATAAGATTCCCGAAAAAAAAAATCGAAAATTCACAAAATTGTTTCCCATGAACTGGAGATTTCTGAATTTTTCGTTAATTTCGCCTCTTGGCAGCCAGTAGAGCAAAAATTTAGTAGAAGTCAATCAATATCGAACGCTATCAAAATCGTCGTTTGAAAAACTTCCTTCACAACAGATTCGTTTGGTGAATTACATTGAATTTCCAGAATATGTTTCAAAATACTAAAACAAAACTTTATATGAAGAAAAAAAATCACAAAACCCCAAAAAGAAAATTTTTGAAAATTATTGAAAATACCTAACTCGAAAACTACTGCCCTAATCGAAAAATTTTATTGGACATAAACGATTGAAATTATCACTACCTACAAGCTCAGTGAAAAAAAATCATAAAATCCCAAAATTGAAAAGTTCATTATTAGTAAAAATATCAAAATCTAATAAAATTCTATTCTAATTATCTTATTCTACTCTAATCATTATTCTTTTTAGCTCATAATATTTCCACATAACATAATATTAATCATTCTTCATATCGGACAATGATTATTTTCAATTTATCTGACATCGAATGATGTATTAGTCCCAAACAGTTCAGCGTTCTTCATTGAATGACAACTGCAAATCAGCTAAAAGGCCTCGTTCTACTAGCAATATTGTCTCATGTAATACTTTCGCTGAGTCTGCTGAGTCTGAGTTCGTTTTTCAAACCTCTCCAGAATTATTGTTTCAATAAATATTTCATTGCTATTAACGCTTAACTGGGACACGCTTTCCAACTATTCAAAATTATGTCATCATATTTCTCTACCGAACTCTCATTAATAATAATTCCATCAGTTTCAATTTTATTATTCTTCATATCTTTCGGATAATTACAATAATTCAAATCTGACTCTGTATTTTCACCTTCACTGTTCACACAAATCGCTGATTCACATTTTTTCTGTAATCGGTTTAATATACTATTTCCATGGCCTGGTTCTTGTTTATCAATAATTGATTCATTCATCTTGTTAACAAAACTTTTATTATCTACATCACTTTTCAACTCTGAACATGAGTCAGTAATATTTCGTTCAAAACCATTATTTGCTGATCCACATTTCTGGCTATAATTAATTTTAATATCTACAAGATCAATCTCGTGTTTATGGGAGATTGAATATTTCTTATCATCAGTATTAGAATAGTTTCTTCTAACATATATCCCATTGTGCCTAACACCTTCCAAAGTAGAACCTGATTCAGTGACTATACAACCTCCTAATTCATTCCTTGAATTATCAATATTTGATGGACCGCCGTCTAAAACATTTTCATCAATATGCCTAGTACTAAACTCCTGTGTCCTATCAGTAAAATATGCTTTCTTACGTCTAGCATTTTCCGAAAACTTTCTGCCGTCAAAAGAACACACTCTAATATCATAGCCTTCTTTTTCACAAATTCTATGCATCCTTTTATAAACCCGATAAGCAAAATTAATGTTGTAAAAACAATTCCGCGTAAAATGATTATGTTTACCACAAACTTTACATTTCTTACGTCTTCTTTTTCTATTAGTCCTATTATTCACGAGACTAACATTCTGATGCATCTTGACTCCTCTGGATTCACAATCATTACGCATACCAGAGTTCACAAAATGTTCAAACGGCCTGTTATCAATCGTAAAAGAGAAATCCAAATCACTTTCCGATAAATCTGATAACTCTTCCTTAATCATTTCCCTATCTTTATCCTCTTTGTAAATTATATCTTCCTCATTCAAATCACAATCATTACAAATAAGAACTTCATCCAACCCATTTTCAATCTCGAAGTTACTAACATGACAATATACATCCACTTCATTTGAAACATAATAATTACAAGAATCAAAATCATCAGAAATAATAGCATTATCTAAACAATTCTCATTTTCAAACTCATTTCCGATTTCCAATAGTTCTTCAAATTCTGGTTCCATAATATCATTAATTACTTGCACCTGTCCAAATTTCCACTCATTCAAATACTGACATGATAATTCATATTTCTCAATATTTTTATACAATTCTACAATAGTACTATTTGATAACATTATAATTCTTTCAAATATATTTGAAGACAACCTCTTAAAATTATCCTGATAATCCGAGATTCATGCATATTCGAATCTACTTTTCTACATAGGGATAAGACTCGTGCTTCAAAATCTCTACCATCTTCTTTAAATTCCATGCTACAAGTATCTAATTCCTTTTCTAGTTTCCACAATTTGAGAGGAGATCGATAGAAATTAACCAATTTTTCTTTCACTGGCATATATTCAAATTTGTCCTGTCGAGTCAAATCATTCTCAATAACGTCAAAATATTTCTCAGCACTTCCTTTCAAACAAAACCGCAAGTATAATAAATTATCTTTTTCATCCCAACCGTTCGCTAAGGCAACCTTTTCAAAATAGTTGAAAAAATCATCAATGTCAAATTCTTCATCTTTTCCATCAAAAAATTTCGGTAATAGTAACGGTCTAAGTTTTTCCATTGTTAATCTGTTCCAATCCAATTCTATTCAATAATAAATAATAAATTTCCAATTAATCTGGTTTCAATAATCATAAATTCTCCATATCGATATCTCTCCAATAATAATAAATTTATCCTATTCAATCATATCTTAATAATCATTAATTTCTCATCCCATCATAAATATCTAATTCTTTCTAATAAGAATTGATAATAAATCTTGCAATCGTACAAAATCTTCAATTGTCATAGCTTTTGCAATTCAAAATCAATAATAATCGTAAATCTTCCAATATCGTGAATCTCAAAATTAATCTGTTCAATTATAATCATCATTCTCCATCCGTTAAAATCCATTATTAGTAATCAATTATTGTTCCACAATATTCAAATTCAATAAATCCTCGAAATTCATCCTACTAACTGTTTCTAGAGCCCCGTAAGGTTTAAACTCAACTACTTCACCCATAATTTCACTGAAATAAAAACATATCATTATTTAATAATGAAAAATGCAACCACAAAAATTGAATCTTCAATGAGGTAACCGAAAAAGTCCAAATTTTAAAAGCTGGATTAAAAACCCTTTGAGCCTCCACCAATTATGTAAGGGTGGGAAAATGAAAAACAAGCGCCTCCACCAATTATGTAAACAAGATATGGACGGCAGGATAAACCTCCACCAAATATGTAAGCAATATGTGCCTACACCGAGTATGTAAAGGTGGGGAAATGAAAACAAGAAATGATCGTACTGGTTTTGATAATTAAAACAAAACAATAAATTATTTGTACAAAAAAATTAGAATTATAATTATAAATTATGAAATAACAATAAATAGATAAATATTTCAAGGGCTACTCGCTTGGCTGCTAGTGAAGATTAAATTTGTTGTGGTTATGGAAAAATTAAAACAATGACTCAGTAGTCACCTACCTTTATGATAATGGCCCCAAATTTGGCATCCACTGGTTAATCGCGACGTTAATTATTAATGAAAAATAAATAAAAAAACTGATCTAATGAAGTGGGTTCAGATCCCTTCTTATTCAATAATACAATTCTCTTTAAACTGCCCGAACTGTGACAGGAAAACTGTATTATAAAACAAGAACAAAATCTATCCCCTTCACCAGAACAGCCGGACTTTACTCACAGTCCTAACGAACGAGCTCACACACCGACTAGTAAAAATTTTTTGGGTATTAATATTGTCACGTGGTAATTTGAAACCACCAAATATTTTTAAATGAGCCAATAAAATGTAATAGAACTATAAAATTGGAAAGAAGGTTAGACCTATCCAAAGAGTAAATCAACTCAAATCAAGTATTATTAGTGATTAGGAGTAATAGCATTATCAACAACGATAAGAAAACATGTATTATTGTGATTTAATAATTATGAGAACCCATTGGTAAGATCAAAAAATTATAAAGCGGCATAATTATTATTGGCGGATTACAAAAAAAATAAAATAAAATGCATGAACATTGAGGTTAGAGTTACTTGTTTACGTTTTGAAAAGAATTAGTCGATCTTGGATAAATCGATAATTATTAGAACCAATACTGAACGAATCAGCTGATTATTCGATCAACCCATATGACCGGTTGAATCATATAAAATTCACTCATAAAGGATATATTATGTATACTAAAGGAAGTCGATGTGTAGAAATACAAATAACTATTATTTCTGTATAAATATTTATTATAATCTAAAAAAGCATGATAAATCAAGAGTATACAAAACTCATATAAAAACTAAATGTATTATCTATTAAAATCGTATGTTACGATTTATTTATGAATTCAATTTAAGATAAACACTCCATATATTTGTATGAAAACTTCTTTTATTTAATTTTTTCTATTGTAAAGCCGAGGAAGCCCTGATTCCCAAGGCAACCAATTGTATTGAGTCTATTAAATTGAAGGCCAATCAGAGAGTAGCTTACAGAATTATTCTAGGAAGAAGCAAAATTTTTCTAAAAACCTCTTTCTTCTGGCTTAAGATCCCAACCCGAGAGGATGCACATGGAGTTTAGGGTCTTTTCTTCTTCCTTTTAAAAAATTTTTTAATGAATTATTAAGCCAAACCCTTTTTTAAATGTAATGTATGTTTGTTGAATGTTAATTGTTTGTGAACTCAGTGCTGTCAAGGAGTTCGTAATTGTAAAGATTCCCATAAAAATAGCTTTAATTCGAAAGAAACTTATAAAAATCTGGATCACGCGTTAGCCCAGCAGTGACGAAAAGGAGCCTACCTAATTAATTATTGGAAATAATTAATTCAATCCACGAGGACATCTAGAACTTCAGTCAGTGAGTGATAAGTCAAACCAAATGAGCTCATTTTTTCTACGTTCAGTGGGGTAATAATTAATAAAAAAGCGCTATTCCTATTAATTTGAATTAAAATTAAGAGTCACCACGTGTTGAACAATATCACATAGTTCACAAGAACATTTTATAAATTTATTTATTATATGTAGGAAGCTTACTTCCATGCACTGCCCGAATTCATATTAAAAGCCCTGAGATCTCATGTTTGAATATTAATTTATTAAATATTAATTTTGTAATTGAACCAAGTATATCATATCAAACTTATAGACCGAACAGGTTTTTATTGGTAGAATTTTGTATTGATTGGAAGTCTAAGTACCAGTATTAAATATAATATATTTATGAATTTGAAACTCATTATTGTGAATATTAGCAAAGCCTGTGATAATTATTCAGATTTTAAAAGTAGATTATTTAAGTGAATTATAGATTTATCGAATATCTTATGCACATCTTTTTTGTGGGAATATATTTTGTGTTTTATGTCAGCATACAAATCGTAGAAATTTATTTTATCCTAGTTCATCTCGTGTTATATAGTTTGAGCTGTTTTGGTACCAACAAATATCTAGCAGCATTTAAAATTATTGAATCAATTATATTAACCTTATTCAAAGCACTCAATATTTATCATCCTTTGATGATATTCACTTTATCAGCCAGAACAAGTATATTAAGAAATTATATTAATAAGGTTCCAGTTATATCATATAAGGATCCAGAGAGCTTCAAGAACTGGCGTTGTAAGTTCTAAGGAATTTTGAAAGGGTATATTGGTGAATACTTGTATTCACGACGAGCGTTTTAAGAATCAACTAGAAACAACTATAGTTGGTCCTGATTATTCTCTAGTGGTACATGGTTACTGATAATCAGTCATCAAATATTCTTTTAATTTCCTTACTGGTATTCTTCAAGAACTTCATAGAAGCAGCGGTAAGAATTATCAATACCTGGTCCTTGAACCTTATGGTGATTATTTGTATTTATAAAATTCATGTTTCTACCACTGAGCTAGAGCTGAGGTTTGAACCCAGTAATTTTGCGAGCCGGAAGGCCTTAATTTTTTGTGAATTTATTCGCAAAAGAGGGAATTTAGAGACTGCTCTTATAAATACCAGAAACATCGTATTATCTGTGAAGGAATTGCAATCCACAACTTCTCACAATAGCTTCATAACGTGGGACTCTATCATAAGAGATAACCCCCCCAGGAGCACAACTTCACACAATGGCACCCAACCAGTGGAGCATGATGAAAAGCTTACCTACTCAATCTTACTATCAATGATTAATGAAATTATTGATAAAACTGAAAGCTGCAAGAAACATAATCTGAAGTTGTTTCGACAAGATATATCTGATAATCTATTGTAAGTTCTGGCTAAAATAATTGAGTTGCTCTTCAAATTAAAATTTTTCAAGCTGCATAAATACAGACAAACTGTATCACACGAGTTTGATAACATAATTCTCATAATAGAGAAAATTGGATGGAAATTTCCATAAAAGTTATAGTAAAAATTTGATTTTGATCTTTGAATCTAGACATTGTATGCTGACCAGGGTTATAGGTTATTTGAGGCATTATAATACTATCGTTATTCAGGAGGATAAGACCCTAATTAAAATTTTAAGAACTATATTAGTGTAATTTGTAAGCCATATCTGTCTATGTTGATAAGCGTACCTGTAGCACTCGAAGGTCTTTTTGTAATATATGTACATGACACTTGAAACTTCAACACAACACAATTTTATCCAGAATAGGCACTATCACTGAATCCATTTTAATATTCCTGAGACTTGGCAACACACTTGGCTATTTACTCGAAGTATTCCATAATAACGTCACCATGAACCAGTCGCCGGCTAACTCGCAAATTTCCTACTTCAGCGAACATCCCCAAAACTATGTAGCCACGACACCGGCAAATCAACAGCCCCAGGACGATGCAGCGGAGACCCCACGAGAGAGAGAGGGAGGCAGCATATGCTCCATCAGTTTCGACCCGCAAAACTTAGCCCAATTGTCTTCTACGAAGATTGATAACGTCGTCGATGCGAGTAAGTCCGATGAGAGTCCGGATGAGGGAGTGAGGGCGTCCAACTCGGTACCGGCGTCTTCGCAGATCGCTCCAAGCGCCGCCGAGGGAATGGAGAAGGCCGCCATCCAGTCGCCGACCAATGTGATCAGCCAACCGTCACCCGCAGTCACCAACCTGGAAAAGCACAATGTTACATTAGATTCTTCAGTCGATTATACTACCAATTTCATGACGAAAAATTTCATAAACGAATTCAAACTTATACTCGACCAAGCCTTGGAAGAAATGACTAAAAAAATACAAGAAGACATCTATGAAAGCGCTAAAACCATCCAGGATAAAATGGAAGAAAATACCAAAATCATCCAAAAAGATATCAAAACTGACCACGAAGGTGTTGAAAAGAGGGAAGAGAAATTTGATGAAAAATTTTCTGAATTCAATGAAGAGACAAAAAGCATAGGAGACAGTAAAAAAGACATGCAATCTACTGCCGTAAACGACCAAGAAAATCATATTGATGATGTTATATATCAGTTAAATGATGAGCTGGATGAAGTGCCTAAAGAAATTGAGAAACGGGTAGACGTATTAAGTGAAGAAAGAGTCTCTAGACTAGCGACATCCATGGAAAATATTCCAGCCAGCAGAATACATTATATACCGATTGAACCAGTAAATAGCACTCAACCTTTCCAAAATCTTGGAAAATTTGATAATTCCTACCGTCACATGCAACCCAAATTATTTGTGGACCAAATAAGAGCCGTTCAAGAACTGACACCCACCTCTTGGTTAATGTGGCGTTTCCAACTGTCCAGTCTACTACTTGGCGAGCCACTGATGTTTTTCCAGAGCCGGATGCGAGATATCAACAGCCTGGAGGACTTCATCTCCCAGTTCCTGCAACAGTATTGGAGTAAATGTAAACAGATGGACGCATTGTCAGAAATTATTTTATGCACTTACGATAGTAGAAATAGACAATCCTACACTGATTTTATAACAGATCTGATGAGCAGAAACTATCAGTTAGACGAATCTCTAGCTGATTCATCACTGGTCCACATCTTATCAAAAAAGCTTCCTTTCAATGTTCGTATGACACTGGCAGTATCTTCGATTTCCAGTTGTGAAGAACTGATAGAACATTTACATTCTATCCAATCAGCTACGTCTGAGCCAAACCACTTAAATAATCGAGCAAAAAATTTTAATCAACAAAATAATCATTTCAGAAAAAATTATAATAGTGAAAACTATATTGCAAACGCTGGAGCAAATGCGCAAAGTGCAAAGTACACTGAAAATAATTGCAGAAACAGATTTCAATATCAAAACAGCAAACAGTACTATAGAAAAACATATTATGATAACAGAGATCGCTTGAATAGAAATAATAAACAGAAAATAACTTTCACAAATCAGGATGTAAATTTCACAAAACAGGACGAAAATAAACAAAATAATAATAGAGTAGACACATCTTTCACAGTAGCACATACAACAAAGACAACCCAAAATCAACATGCAAATAACCCACCACCAGACACACAGAAACCAACACCAAAAACCGCCGCACGCCATGCACTTAAAACGCCCTGTAAACATCAATCCCTTTTGAGCCTTATATTTCCCACTGGAGAACCATCACCGCAGGAAGAGCAACCCGCCACCGAGGAACACCAGGTTATAGTAAAGGAGTTATGCAATATGGAGCAAACATGCGATCAACCCGTTTTGAATGCCACACCCGCGCATCAAGGGACCACCACCAGGCATCCGCGCACAGGACTTATGCACCCCGAGGAACCCAGGATGGAGGAACAAAAGGATGACACCAGGGAGTACCGGGAGGACAACATTCGGGATACAAGAAGCATACACCGTAAGGCCCGGAGACAGAAACGCCCGAGGCAGACACCGGACGACCGACTGCATGACCGACTACAGGAGAAAAGAGGCATGCACCGCAAGGCCCGGAGGCGGAAAGTCAGGCGGAAGAAAAAGAAGTACCGCGCGCGACGATACCAGCCGCATGCACGTTTCAAACGCCCGAGGAGGATTCCGGACCAAAACCAGGATGGAGGACCGGAGATCGACAGCATGCATCCGCGGCACATTCGCTTTAAAGCAGAAGATCGGCGATGTGACCGGAAGAATGGGCTAAAGAAATGTGATAAAAACGGACCTAATAAATGGATTAAAAATGGAGCTGCTTACGAAACAAATATGGAAACATGCATGGATGATAACAATAAATTAGATTACTTGTGGGAACTAATGAAGACTGGAAAGTGTTTAAGAAGAGTGAGAGAAATAAGGAGTTATATTAATAAAATGAAAGTACCTGACTATTATATGTTGAGAGATTATATTGTTAAAGAAATGATAAATGTTCTGATATATTGTATACTATTTGTTATGACTGTGATATGGATAAAAGACTGTGTTGTGGATAGGATGAAAAATATTGTATTATTATTACTAAATGAAACTACTATTGATGAGTGGAAAGGTTATGTTGTGAGAAACACGGTAAATGCATTGATTTATTTTGTGAGTATTATTATATTTATGGCTGCGATATCAATTAAGGAAAATATCATTAAAGTACTGATGAATGAGGGCGTGTCTTATGTTGAGAGAATCAGTTCTAAAATTTTCAAAGCTAATCTGAAACTCAGAACGATTCAAAATACACCAAGTAAATACTCTAGGCTAGCCAGGATAAGAGAGCTGATGGAGAACCGGTCGTCAAAACCGCCAGATTATTTACAGAATCAAAGCCCATGCCTCTAATCTCAAGCCGTATTATCGAGACAATAAGCGATAAGAATATAAACAATAATATTTGGATTCATGGACCTACCTGTCAACAAATACGTACCAAACAAACACCAGGCAACACACTTATTTCGCAGACGAGTATCCACTTCGAATAACAACACCTGAAAATAAAGAAATAAAAAATTTAGAAACCATTTTTAACACCTTTCTTATTAATGAAACAAGAGAATAAATAACTTCTAATGTTAAAAGCCAACTTACCTTCATGTAGCAGGAAGAAACATCAAGATGGCGACAAGTGACAAACCGAAGCCAACGTAAACCAGCTGTCCACTACGAAAACCAGAGTAGTCAATGCCTATTAAATCATCAAAGTTGATACCCCGAATAAGAAGATCAAGTGTCATATAAATGTGAATTGCATGTAGAGATATTATAAAGATATTATATTATTATTATTTATGTATAAACTATTAAGAAAATCACTAAAATTATCCGCCAAATGATCAAACCGCATAGTTACCACCAAAAGCATTAATCCCAAGTCTCAATGTATTAGAGGAATAAGAAGTTCTTGTTGATAAAACCTACCAAAGATTATCCTTAAAAATATCCATTATATGAAAACAAAGCCCAATTCTGCAAGAGAATGAAATGAAAATGTACAAGTCACTGTTCTATGTTGAGGGAGAAAATATGTTATACTCTGCAAGTCGGAGAATTATCAGTTTGTTAGGTTGGCAATGATTTTGCACCAACATTCAAATGTGCTTCTGGCCTGAGGGCAGAGCGTGGATTAGAAAAAAGATTTATATTATATATGGAGGAGGAGATAGTTTATATTGTGTATTGTGTGTAGAAGGAGATTGGCCGATGTAAGGCGTATGTATTTGAATTGAATTTATTTATTGTTGTATATGTTGTTGAATTGTTAGGAGGTAGGATTCTCAGTAGAGTTATTAGCAGACTTTGTAACATGTATGATTTCTGATCCAAAACCAACTGGATCATAAAATTTATATTATATTCTCGAATTGTCGTTTTAAATCAGAAATCAGAGGGCGTTTTGTGTCACGTGGTAATTTGAAACCACCAAATATTTTTAAATGAGCCAATAAAATGTAATAGAACTATAAAATTGGAAAGAAGGTTAGACCTATCCAAAGAGTAAATCAACTCAAATCAAGTATTATTAGTGATTAGGAGTAATAGCATTATCAACAACGATAAGAAAACATGTATTATTGTGATTTAATAATTATGAGAACCCATTGGTAAGATCAAAAAATTATAAAGCGGCATAATTATTATTGGCGGATTACAAAAAAAATAAAATAAAATGCATGAACATTGAGGTTAGAGTTACTTGTTTACGTTTTGAAAAGAATTAGTCGATCTTGGATAAATCGATAATTATTAGAACCAATACTGAACGAATCAGCTGATTATTCGATCAACCCATATGACCGGTTGAATCATATAAAATTCACTCATAAAGGATATATTATGTATACTAAAGGAAGTCGATGTGTAGAAATACAAATAACTATTATTTCTGTATAAATATTTATTATAATCTAAAAAAGCATGATAAATCAAGAGTATACAAAACTCATATAAAAACTAAATGTATTATCTATTAAAATCGTATGTTACGATTTATTTATGAATTCAATTTAAGATAAACACTCCATATATTTGTATGAAAACTTCTTTTATTTAATTTTTTCTATTGTAAAGCCGAGGAAGCCCTGATTCCCAAGGCAACCAATTGTATTGAGTCTATTAAATTGAAGGCCAATCAGAGAGTAGCTTACAGAATTATTCTAGGAAGAAGCAAATTTTTCTAAAAACCTCTTTCTTCTGGCTTAAGATCCCAACCCGAGAGGATGCACATGGAGTTTAGGGTCTTTTCTTCTTCCTTTTAAAAAAAATTTTTAATGAATTATTAAGCCAAACCCTTTTTTAAATGTAATGTATGTTTGTTGAATGTTAATTGTTTGTGAACTCAGTGCTGTCAAGGAGTTCGTAATTGTAAAGATTCCCATAAAAATAGCTTTAATTCGAAAGAAACTTATAAAAATCTGGATCACGCGTTAGCCCAGCAGTGACGAAAAGGAGCCTACCTAATTAATTATTGGAAATAATTAATTCAATCCACGAGAACATCTAGAACTTCAGTCAGTGAGTGATAAGTCAAACCAAATGAGCTCATTTTTTCTACGTTCAGTGGGGTAATAATTAATAAAAAAGCGCTATTCCTATTAATTTGAATTAAAATTAAGAGTCACCACGTGTTGAACAATATCACATAGTTCACAAGAACATTTTATAAATTTATTTATTATATGTAGGAAGCTTACTTCCATGCACTGCCCGAATTCATATTAAAAGCCCTGAGATCTCATGTTTGAATATTAATTTATTAAATATTAATTTTGTAATTGAACCAAGTATATCATATCAAACTTATAGACCGAACAGGTTTTTATTGGTAGAATTTTGTATTGATTGGAAGTCTAAGTACCAGTATTAAATATAATATATTTATGAATTTGAAACTCATTATTGTGAATATTAGCAAAGCCTGTGATAATTATTCAGATTTTAAAAGTAGATTATTTAAGTGAATTATAGATTTATCGAATATCTTATGCACATCTTTTTTGTGGGAATATATTTTGTGTTTTATGTCAGCATACAAATCGTAGAAATTTATTTTATCCTAGTTCATCTCGTGTTATATAGTTTGAGCTGTTTTGGTACCAACAAATATCTAGCAGCATTTAAAATTATTGAATCAATTATATTAACCTTATTCAAAGCACTCAATATTTATCATCCTTTGATGATATTCATTTATCAGCCAGAACAAGTATATTAAGAAATTATATTAATAAGGTTCCAGTTATATCATATAAGGATCCAGAGAGCTTCAAGAACTGGCGTTGTAAGTTCTAAGGAATTTTGAAAGGGTATATTGGTGAATACTTGTATTCACGACGAGCGTTTTAAGAATCAACTAGAAACAACTATCTAAATTGTACTTTGAAAAGTGAAAGTGACATAAACAACATTTTGATTTGGACAGTATAGTATAAATTGGAAATGGGACAGTTTTGGGCATGAGCCTGTTGTGCCTTTCCTCATGTTAATCAAGTATTTGTACACAATGTGATGAATGAATAAATATTGGTGATATGCTTTGGATATGTGGGTGGGTGAAAGCATTAAATTTAGATTCAAATTCAATAATTCACTTCTCTTGAGAATTGAGAATGATTGATCACTCATTGGAACTATTTTTTTAGAGATTAGAGAATGACTGATTACTCTTGAGAATTTTTCTCTAAGGATGAATACTCTAACTCTAAATAACATTATTTATAGAACATATTGTGTGAACACAATTATAACGTGTTCTATAATTGACTGTACAGCCATATTAGTGCTGTAAAATGTTATCAATGATATTACACACACAATAAGTTTCGGTTGACATGTTAGGTTCTTTGAACCTTCGGATCTTTGAATACTATTTTTTGTTGGTTTTCTTTGATACTGACTGTATTGAGTACATAAAGTTTTTATTTTGTAATTTGCATTTTTCTGTAATTATACATTCCTGTCTCTCATATGCAAAGTTGAGTCGTATAGAATTATTGAAAAATAGCATACAGTGGGTAAGTACCCACTTCTATATAGCCCCTGGAAAAAAAATTGTGTTCATGTAGAGCATGCGATTTATTGCTGAATAAGTTAGTCTATTACGGAATTATTAAAAGTAAAGTAGGCTAAAGCTACGTTTACACCAAAGTTACAAACAAAATGTTAATAACTTGAATCCTTAGAATCTATTAGATTGAACGGAACTTGACAAACACATATGTTTAAGTTATGTTCAATCTAATAGAATCTATAAGGATTAAATTGGTACCTCAAGGCACAGTTCTAAAACCATTGTTATTTGTAGCCTACTTATTGTTAACTATAGTGGCTCCTGGGTTAGAGTATACTCCCTTATAAACTGTATTGGATTTGAAATCCGCAACTTGTAATTATACAGAGTTGTTGAGAATTATAGAAACAGCCAAGTATTTTTTTTTACTTTCCTTGCCCTATTACCATAGGTAAGGAAAGTATTGCTTTCCAAAAAAATTAAGGTACCCCAATTTCTATACGTTTCAAGGTCCCCTGAGTCCAAAAAAGTGGTTTTTGGGTATTAGTCTGTATGTGTGTGTATGTGCGTCTGTGTACAGGATATCTCATCTCCCAATCAACGGAATGACTTGAAATTTGGAACTTAAGGTCCTTCCCCTATAAGGATCCGACACGAACAATTTCGATCAAATGCAATATAAGATGGCGGCTGAAATGGCGAAAATGTTGTCAAAAACAGGGGTTTTCGCGATTTTCTCGAAAACGGCTGCAACGATTTTGAATAAATTTATACCTAAAATAGTCATTGATAAGCTCTATCAACTACCACAAGTCCCATATCTGTGAAAGTTTCAGGAGCTCCGCCCCATCTATGCAAAGTTTGATTTTAGATTCCCAATTATCAGGCTTCAGATACAATTTACACAAAAAAATCAGAGTGGAAAAGATTGAACATGAAAATCTCTACAATTAATGTTTAGTAACATTTTCACCTAAAATTGAAAATTAGCTCGAAATTCGAGAAAATGTGTTTATTCAATAATGCAAACTGTTGACAACTGTTGTCACTGAACATTAATAATTGTAGATATTTTTATGCTCAATCTTTTCCACTTGGAATTTTTTGTTTAAATTGTATCTGAAGTCTGAAGCCTGATAATTGGGAATCCAAAATCACACTTTGCATTGATGGGGAGGAGCTCCTGAAATTATTACAGATATGGGAGTTGTGGCAGTTGATAGAGCTTATCAATGACTATTTTAGGCGTAAATTTAATCAAAATCGTTGGAGCCGTTTTCAAGAAAATCTCATATAAAACCCTGTTTTTGACAACATTTTTTCCATTTTAGCCGCCATCTTGAATTGCATTTGATCGAAATTGTTCGTGTCGGATCCTTATAGGGGAAGGACCTTAAGTTCCAAATTTCAAGTCATTCCGTTAATTGGGAGATGAGATATCGTGTACACAGACGCACATACACTCATACACCCACACACACACATAGAGACCAATACCCAAAAACCACTTTTTTGGACTCAGGGGACCTTGAAACGTATAGAAAACATGAAATTAGGGTACCTTAATTTTTTTTGGAAAGCAATACTTTCTTTACCTATGGTAATAGGGCAAGGAAAGTAATGAAACGTATAGAAAACATGAAATTAGGGTACCTTGAATTTTTTTTGGAAAGCAATACTTTCCTTACTTATGGTAATAGGGCAAAGAAAGTAATAAAAGCGAAATGGCACTCACTCACACAGGCAAAATCTGCGTTTTTCCAGCGCTTTTGAGCGTTTTCTCAGCTTTATCGAGAACAAATGAGCAGAAAATGTTCAAATTTAGTACAGAAGCTAAGCTAGGCTGTAAAAATGTTGTGTTAGAAGGAATTTGCAATAACGTCAAAGATACGCCCAAAATTAGCGTTTTCCAGCGTTTTCTCAGCTTTATCGAGAACAAATGAGCAGAAAATGTTCAAATTCAGTACAAAAGCTCAGCTAGGGTGTAATAATGTTGTGTTGGAAGGAATTTAAAATAACGTCAAAGATACGCCCAAAATCTGCGTTTTCCACCGTTTTTTGCGCTTTCTCAGATTTATCGAGAACAAATGAACAGAAATTGTTCAAATTCAGTACAGAAGCTAAGCTAGGGTGTAATAATGTTGTGTTAGAAGGAATTTAAAATAACGCCAAAGATACGCCGAAAATCTGCGTTTTCCACCGTTTTTTGCGCTTTCTCAGCTTTATCGAGAACAAATGAACAGAAAATGTTCAAATTTACTACAGAAGCTCAGCTAGGGTGTAATAATGTTTGGTGTGATGTAATAATGGTTAATAATGTTAGAAGGAATTTGAAATAATAATGCCAAAGATACGTCCAAAATCAGCGTTTTTTCTCAGCTTTTGTGCGTTTTCTCAGTACTTTGACTTTCTGATGGAATGAAGCATGCTCAAATGAAAAATGCAGGCGAGCGAAGTGAGCCCGCTGATCTAATTTTTGGACGATCCAGTCGGGGGTCCAGGGGGCGGATGAGCCCCCTGGCTAGACGGATATGGCGAGCTTGACGGCTAGTATCTGATATAATATTAATTTATTGATTGTTATCTTTGATAATAATGAATTATTTTCAAAACTGTTAAAAAAACTAATTTCCTTATAATTTAAAATTTCTTCTCATACCCTACGTTGAAATTTTTGAAAGATCATTTACTCAAAACATAAAATTATTAAAAGTTTATTTTTTGAAATACTTCTGCAATCAAGTCATTCATGTAGGTTAATATTCTATAAACTACCGTATCTTCTATAATAAAATATATTATTAAGTACCTATTTTAATAGGGCTACTCAAATATTGTTAAATTTTTCTAGAAATAAGAAGTACCATTTTTATACTTTTTTACATAAACACTACTAGTTTAAGCACTCTCAAAAATGGCTGAAACTACTAGTTTTCGTGTAAAAACTATTAAAAAGAGTACTATAGGTACTTATTTCTATAGACTAATAATAAATTAAATAATAATAATCTCAACTACTATACCTTACTTCTCAATGAAGAGTGGAAGACCAGAACGAGATGATGAATAATCTGTTATCTATATTAAAATAAAGGAAATACTTTTTGTAGTCATGTCTATAATTTGAATAAACTCCTCTGGTCGTGTTGTACCCTCGAAAGGAAAGAATTGGCTTATACACGTACGGGATAGGAAATTCAAAAATGACGCATCATCACGTCTGAACTACTGGATTGATTAACTTGAAAGTTTGCATATAGATTCCCAATTCACCGAGGATTATAGGCCTATTTAAAATTCTTCAAGATTTTTGTTGGTCAAGTTTTCAGTGTTAAGTTTTTAATTATTGAACCTTTGCGAAACACGGGTTACCTGCCAGTTTGAGATAAAATCTACAATCATGTTACTCTTGTCATATATTGTGATGAACTATAAATACATTTCTCTATAATTCAATGAATGTAAATCATTTTATGATAATTGTGAATGAAATTATGAAAAATAATTCATAGTAGGCTACTTCAAAATTTTTGGCTCTAAATTTATCTCAATCCTTTTACATTATATTAGATTGAACATAACTTATCATACACATGATGAACATATGTGTTTGTCAACTTCCGTTCAATCTAATAGAATCTATTAGGATCAAGTTATAACCATTTTGTTAATAACTTTGGTGTAAACCCAGCTTAAAGATGCATACCTCTTTAATGTATTTGATTGAAACTATAGACCTTATACAAATACAGTAATAGACTGGCTTCTCCACACATCTGTGTAATCACTTGTCAGCTGATTTATGATGAATAATTCTATAGTCTGATTTTTACTCTAATATTGATTGGCGTAGGAAGGAGGCTCCTTTTTCCTTTTATATTGTCCTTGAAATGCAAACTTTCCAAAAACCGACGCGCAATTTAAAAAGGAACATACCTGTCAAATTTCATGAAAATCTATTACCGCGTTTCGCCGTAAATGCGCGACATATAAACATTTAAACATTAAGAGAAATGCCAAACCGTCGACTTGAATCTTAGACCTCACTTCGTTCGGTCAATAATAAATGTTTCTATAATTCAATGAATGTAATCATTTTATAATAATTGTAAATGAAATTATAAAAAATAATTTACAGTAGTTCAATAATGAACTAGGCTGCTTTCTGTCTATTACGACTTTACGACAAGGCTGTCTTGTTTTGTTTGCGTTAATCAGAGCCAACTGAGGATTTGCTGATGAACCGACTCCTCAAAATGAGGCCTGGTAGTGGCTACTCTCCAGAGCCTGGTCGGTTGGCTTAATAATAGTTAATTGTTCTTGATTCTCTGGAGAAATACAAGAAGAGATTGCCTGGTATTAGCAATAAGGCCCTCTGGTTTGCTTCCGGCATTAGAACGGCCGGCCTCTTCTGTGCACTACCGCCTGTCAATATACTCTTATTCCAACTTGACTCTGATGTTTATCTCGAATCGGAGTAGTGTTCATTAAACTCAGATCAATAAAACCAGAGAGAAGTTCGTAATTTTTTCATTTATTTATAATTTCTTTCATCTCTGATGAAATAACTATAATAATTTGAATTCAGGGCATTCTGTCAAATTTCTAGGCATCAGCAATATACAGAATAATATCAAATCGAATCAAATCAAGTTTTATTCAATGATATCACTTACATGACAAATTCCATTATACAAATGATATTACAGATCATTGAATACAATAATATGAAATATGAAATGGAAGTGTCATATTGACTGCACTTTCCTCAAGATTACAAGAGGTGTTTTTATGTTGAGAAGATTAAAGGAAATAGTGTCTCAAAAAATTTCAGTAAATGTCTACTATAGTTATGTGCATTCACATATTCTTTTGCATGGAGCTATATTATGGGCCAATTGTAGTGATTCCCATTCACTTTTTGTTTTGCAAAAAAGAGCAATAAGAACCATGTGTAATGTTCCTCCCCTTACGCACTGCAAACCGCTATTTGTTAAATTGAGAATTATGTGTTTGCCATGTATTTTTATTTTCAATGATTATTATTTTTAAAGAATAACTTGCTCTCATTCTCTAGTAATTTTGATGTTCATTCGCACAACACAAGAAATAGGTTGAACCTTAGAAACGAATATTGTCGGTATAAATCTAGTCATATTAGTTTTAGGGCTTGTGCAATTAGGTTTTATAATCAGTTACCGTTACATATAAGAGGCTTACTAGTGAGTGAATATAAACTTAAAATTAAAGATTTTCCAATAAGAAACTGTTTTTATAACAATGATGAATATTTTGCCTTCAATATGGAGAATTTTTAAGACGTTGATGTGATGATTTCCTGTTTTATGATTATATATGTAATGATTTATGTAATTTTCTCATGACGTGGCCTATACAATTGTAATTTGTCTTTGGCAATAAATGGATTTCGTTTTGATTTGAAACTCTTGCCTCAAAACTATTACTAAAGAAAAGGCATAGTCTCTAATAATGAATTTTTAATTTAGGTACCTCAGTAACACTAGATTCGACAGCAGTAGAAATATAATTCCCATAAGTTTGAATAGGATTATTCATAATCACTCGCCTGGGCTAAATAATGTAAATAGTCCAATTAGAACTCGTGGGAATTATATTTCCACTGAACAATAGAAATATGATTCCCATAAGTTTGAATGGGGTTATTCATACTAAAAAAATGAAATTTATCTTTAAAATCAGTCAATTTATAAAAAAAATGCACTGAACAAAAACGATTCCTGACCTATTTTACATCACTAATTCAATATTTCTGAAGTTTTTGGAGATAATTTTCATTTTATGACTGATGTATTTAAGACGGATCGAAAAAGCTAGAACAGCCTAAGATTGCTCCACTCCGCCGGGGGCGGGCATTCTTTCGCTGGTCAAACAGTACTTATTGCTCGGCCGGGCTGAATGTGAATAGTCCGGTTAGAACTCGTGGGAATTATATTTTCACTGTTTGCTGTCACTGTTGTGTGTGAATGAAGCTTTATTATTCTCAATCTATCAATCCCAATAACTGCTTATCATTATTAGGATCATTGCGGGAGAGAGAATAGCTAAGAATGAGGGAACATCAGATAGAAGTCACGCAAATAATATAGGCTAATAATATAATAGCGATTGTACCAATAATAAGTAAAATCATTGAAACCTGTATTCCCAACAAATGTATGAGTACATGACAGTCAACTCTATTTTACATGAAAACCAATTTGGGTTCAGACCTAATTGCTCAATCACTATAGCTGTAAAAAAGATTGTAGATTCTATTATTCAGGGATTCGAGAAAAATATGATAGTTGGAGGAAAAATGCTGGATTTGAGTAGAGCTTTCGATACAGTTTCTCACAGTGTTCTCTGCAGCAAGCTTGAACATTATGGCATTAGAGATAAGGAATTAAAATTGATCAGAAGTTACCTTAGTGACAGAACACAAATAGTTCGACTGAATAGGCAAAATAATAAATGTTCAGAACAAAAAAAGTATTGGCAGGTGTTCCACAAGGATCAGTCCTTGGACCCTTTCTAATCTTAGCTTTTGTGAATGATTTTAGTGTTAATGTTCCATGTTTATCTGTGCTCTATGCTGATGACACTACCATACTTGATTCTAATACTAGTGTAGAGGCTGTACTTGATAGGCTTGACTTCTCGGTTGAACGCTGCAGGGAGTGGTATGCTGCTAATTGTTTGACTCTCAATGAGAGTAAAACAGAAAACATTCTATTCACGCTTAGAAATAATTTAAGCAGGGAGCACCAGGAGTACCTGAAGTCGATTAAACTGCTGGGTTTTGTCCTAGACAGTAAATTGAGTTGGAGTAGCCACATAGAGTATCTGTGTAAGAAAAACTGTCCAGAGTTATGTACCTACTAAGAAAACTAAAATGTTGTGTCAGTAGGGAGGTACTTATTCTGACTTACTATGGTTTGTTTCATTCCCATCTCAATTATGGGCTCCATCTTTGGGGTAACTCAAGTGATATGAAGAAGGCATTTATTTGGCAAAAAAAGCAATTCGCTGCATTGTTGGTCTAAGGAGTGTTGAAAGCTGTAAAAATAGTTTTATCGAGCTTGGAATCATGACTCTCCCTTCAATGTACATTTATTGTAACCTAGTCCATGTTAAAAAGAACCTAACTCTATCAACAAGACATAGGTAGCCATCAGCATGAACATGGAACTAGAAATAGGAATAACCTAATTACCCCATACACCAGACTGCAAAAAACATTCAAAAGCTATATGTATCAACAATACTTATTATTTAATAAATTACCGACAAGAATGAAAAATTTACCACAAAAAAAGTTCATATCTACAGTAGCACAATGGCTCAAAAAACAGGCTTTTCATACAATTGACGAATACCTAAGTCATAACGTGAGCATCTGACTGTTTTATATTATATTTGTATATGTATATATGTATACATATGTGTACATGTTTAATGTTATGTATATATGTGTTAGCGGTACGATATATTGTTAGTATATGCAATGCTATGTTTTATCTCCACTTGACGTTTGTTTATAACATTTGTAATGTTCGATGACAAGAATAAAGATTATTGATTATTGAATATATCATATTCATAAAATAGAATTATTGAAGTACCCTTTAGAATTATTAAAATAATAAAACAAGAATAGAAATTGTAACGTAACTGTTTTATTATTTTAATAACTTTAAAGGGTACTTGAATTCTATTTTATAAACACAAGAAAGTAGCCCCGAATTCATACATTATTGTATTCATATTCATTAAAGTAGCCTAGAAGCTACTTATACATTGTATAAGTTATTGTAAGTTATACTGTACATAATTTATACACTATGACTGTATATTTTATTCATTTATTTATTTAATTTCACATAGAAGCACAGATCAAATACCATTAAAGAAATCAGAAATAGGGTTATCTCTTTTAGGTTTCCACTTTTTATTTATTGAGTCAAATTACAAAACAAATATTGTGAAGATTGATTCTATAATGGAAAGATTGGTTATATAGTAATGGAAAATAATATGGGAAAATTTCAGGAGCTCCGTATATTCTTGAGAAAAATGGCGGATAATGATAAAAAGCCTGTTTTTCACGGTTTTCTCGAAAACGGCTCTAACGATTTTCTTCAAATTTATACCAGGATAGCTATTTATAAGCCCTATCAACTGACATGAGTCTCATTTCTGTGAAAATTGCAGGAGCTCCGTAATATCTTGAGAAAAATGACAGTTACTAAAAAACCATGTTTTTCACGATTTCTCAAAAACGGCTCTAACGATTTTTTCAAAATCATACCCTGTATAGTTATTTATTAGCTCTATCAACTGACATGAGTCTTTTTCCTGGGGTACTAATGGGGGGTTCACCCAATCCTTGAGAAATGGACTTGTGTAACCTCTTCCGTCCCGGCATGAGTGGTAGGAACACTGGTTTTACTTTTTACTTTCCTTGTCCTATTACCATAGGTAAGGAAAGTATTGCTTTCCAAAAAAAATTAAGGTACCCTAATTCAAGTTTTCTATACGTTTCAAGGCCCCTGAGTCCAAAAACATGATTTTTGGTATTGGTCTGTGTGGTGTATGTGTGTGTGTGTGTATGTGTGTGTGTGTGTATGTGTGTATGTCTGTGAACACGATAACTCCATTCCTAATTAACCGATCGACTTGAAATTTTAAACTTAAGGTCCTTATACCATGAGGACCCGACAATAAGAAATTCAATATAATTCAATTCAAGATGGCGGAAAAAATGGCGGATAATTACTAAAAAACCATGTTTATCACGTTTTTATCGAAAATGGCTCTAACGATTTTCTTCAAATTTATAACATGGATAGCTATTCATAAGCCCTATCAACTGGCATAAGTCCCATTTCAGGGAAAATTTCAGGAGCTCCGTAATATTCTTGAGAAAAATGGCGGATGATGACTAAAAAACCATGTTTTTCACGTTTTTCTCGAAAACGGCTCTAACGATTTTCTTCAAATTTATACCATGGATAGCTATCTATAAGCCCTATCAACTGGCATGAGTCTTATTTCTGGGAAAATTTCAGGAGCTCTGTAATATTCTTGAGAAAAATGGCGGATAATGACGAAAAAACCATGTTTTTCACGGTTTTCTCGAAAACGGCTCTAACGATTTACTTCAAATCTATACCATGATAGCTATTTATAAGCCCTATCAACTGGCATAAGTCCCATTTCAGGGAAAATTTCAGGAGCTCCGTAATATTCTTGAGAAAAATGGCGGATGATGACTAAAAAACATGTTTTCACGTTTTTCTCGAAAACGGCTCTAACGATTTTCTTCAAATTTATAACATGGATAGCTATTCATAAGCCCTATCAACTGGCATAAGTCCATTTCAGGGAAAATTTCAGGAGCTCCGTAATATTCTTGAGAAAAATGGCGGATATGATGACTAAACAATGTTTTTCACGTTTTCTCGAAAACGGCTCTAACGATTTTCTTCAAATTTATACCATGGATAGCTATCTATAAGCCCTATCAACTGGCATGAGTCTATTTCTGGGAAAATTTCAGGAGCTCTGTAATATTCTTGAGAAAAATGGCGGATAATGACGAAAAACCATGTTTTTCACGGTTTTCTCGAAAACGGCTCTAACGATTTACTTCAAATCTATACCATGGATAGCTATTTATAAGCCCTATCAACTGGCATAAGTCCCATTTCAGGGAAAATTTCAGGAGCTCCGTAATATTCTTGAGAAAAATGGCGGATGATGACTAAAAAACCATGTTTTCACGTTTTCTCGAAAACGGCTCTAACGATTTTCTTCAAATTTATAACATGGATAGCTATTCATAAGCCCTATCAACTGGCATAAGTCCATTTCAGGGAAAATTTCAGGAGCTCCGTAATATTCTTGAGAAAAATGGCGGATATGATGACTAAACAATGTTTTTCACGTTTTTCTCGAAAACGGCTCTAACGATTTTCTTCAAATTTATACCATGGATAGCTATCTATAAGCCCTATCAACTGGCATGAGTCTATTTCTGGGAAAATTTCAGGAGCTCTGTAATATTCTTGAGAAAAATGGCGGATAATGACGAAAAACCATGTTTTTCACGGTTTTCTCGAAAACGGCTCTAACGATTTACTTCAAATTTATACCATGGATAGCTATTTATAAGCCCTATCAACTGGCATGAGTCTCATTTTGGGAAAATTTCAGGAGCTCTGTAATATTCTTGAGAAAAATGGCGGATAATGACTAAAAAACATGTTTTCACGATTTTCTCAAAAACGGTCTAACGATTTTTTCCAAATTCATACCCTGTATAGTTATTATCGATCTATCAACTGGCTGAGTCTTTTTCCTGAGAAACTAATGGGGGTCCACCCTATCCTTGAGAAATGGACTTTGTTACCTCCATCTCGTGCATGAGGTAGGTAGGTAGGTAGAGCAGTTTATAAAAAGTACACAGTCATAGTCAAGATATTTCATCTGTAGAACAGCTGTTTTGACGACTTTTAAAAAAATCATCGAATTTCACAATTTATACGAAGGAAAAAGTACTCTGAAAACAATAATTATATATACACATATACAGTAGACTGATCGTAGTTGCAAATAATATGTTGCGCCATATATTGTCATGGTGTTATTCCCCTAAATTATTCTCGTTTGAGAATGAGGCTTACAGTTCAATGAGCAAGGAAGGAAAGTTGTGTGAGTGTACCACACCAGATTTTTCTTCTTCCATATACCGTGGGTAGGTAGAGCAGTTTATAAAAAGAACACAGTCATAGTCGAGATATTTCATCTGTAGAACAGCTGTTTTGACGAATTTCAAAAAAAAACATCGAATTTCACAATATTGTGAAATAGACAAATATACAAATATACAAATAATACACAAATATACAAAATTGTGAAGTACCGATGGTCTGAAATAGACGTTCTGGCCAATACAATGTTTATAAATAATGCTCAAAGTTGGTGGTACTTGTGAGTACCGTCCGTCGACAAAGGAAAAAGTACTCTGAAAACAATTGTATATACACATATACAGTAGTCTGATCGTAGTTGCAAATATGTTGCCGTCAATCGTCATTATGTTTTTCTCATAAATTATTCTCGTTTGATATTGAGGCTTAGGTTTATTTAGCGAACTATATTGGAAATTTTAAGGTAGGGTTATAAAAGGGGCACTATATTCCGTGGATGTTTTTTTTACAAGAGAAATATTTGATCAAAATAAGGGGAAAGGTTTTTAAGCGAAAATAGATGTAACATTTCAAATAGTTCAATGAGCAAGGAAAGTTGTGTGAGTGTACCACACCAGATTTTTCAATTACTGAACTATATAGTTAGGCTGGGCGTATACCGCGGTTAGTCAAGACAAGACTAGTCACGTTTAGTCACAATACTTCACATAGTTGCTTATGAAGACATGTCTAATTGGAATGACTTAGGCTAGGCGCACACCAGTTAGTCAAGTTAAGACAAGACATGATCAGACACGTTCAGTCACAATACTTCACATAGTTGCTTATGACGCAACTCACACTGATTAGTCATTGCAATTAGACATGTCTTCATAGGCAACTATGTGAAGTATTGTGTCTAAAAGTGTCTTGTCATGTCTTGTCTTGTCTTGACTAACTGGTGTGCGCCTGGCCTTACACTTTTTTGTTTCATTGAGTCAAAAATGGAAACTATTGTAAAAATTGATTACGGTAGGTTTATAGTAATGAAAAATGTAATAGTGAATTCATCTTTATTGTATGAGTATTTTAATGAAAGAGCCATATTTTCTGTTTTCTGATTCATTGAATCAAAAATAGAAAGCTATTGTAAAAATTGATTAGGTCTATAGTAATGAAAAATGTAATAGTGAATATTAAACTTTATTGTATGAGTATTTTAATTTTAAAACCTTAGTTTCTGTTTTTATTCATTAAGTCAAAAAAGGAAAAATTTTAAAAATTAATTAAGTTTATATAGAAATGAGAAATTTAATAGTGGATTCTACTCTATTGTATGAGTATTTTAATTACAGAACTCAGAACTATAGTTTTAGTTGTATAAGCCCAATCATTGAAATACTCACTAAGGTGGAATTAACTATACAGTTTATTAATTTTCCTGAATTGTAAAATGTAAAAACTTTGTTCATTGACCGAACGGAGTGAGGTCCAAGATTCAAGTCGACCGTTTGGCATTTCTCTTATTGTTTAAATATTTAAATATTTATATGTTGCGCATTTACGGCGAAACGCGGTAATAGATTTTCATGAAATCTGACAGGTATGTTCCTTTTTTAATTGCGCGTCGACGTATATACAAGGTTTTTGGAAATTTTGCATTTCAAGGATAATATAAAAGGAAAAAGGAGCCTCCTTCATACGCCAATATTAGAGTAAAAATCAGACTATAGAATTATTCATCATAAATCAGCTGACAAGTGATTAGACAGATGTGTGGAGAAGCCAGTCTATTGCTGTATTTCCATAAGGTCTATAGTTTCAATCAGGTACTTGTGGATGAGAATACTGCGTGAGGTCTACTGAGGTCTACACAGAACTACTAGTTTATCATTGATTTCAATTTCATTCTTCAATTCGCAAATCACCTGAAGGTAGGCTATAAGAATTGTTAAGATACTATATAAGAATTGTTATATTTTATCACATACCGTACTTTATTATTATGCTTATTTGCAATGAGTAATAAATAATTTGATAGGAGAATTCAGGGAATGTCATATCGATGGATCTTTATCAGACATAAAAACCGATCTCCTTTCAAAATGATTGGTTCTATTTATTTATATTTTTTACATTTATTTATTTAGCTGGAAAGAGCCTGTATATGACTATTTGATAGGAGGGAGCAAGCTCAAATAAATGTAAAATGCCTGCGGCTATCAATATTCTTGATGACATAGCCGGGGGTCCAAGGAGCGGAGCCCCCTCCCTGGCTTGACAGATAAGGATTCAAACAACTGCTTATCATTATTAGGATCATTGCGGGAGAGAGAATAGCTAAGAATGAGGGAACATCAGCTAGAAGTCACGCACATAATATAGGCTATTATATTCATAAAATAGATTTGTACCCTTTAGAATTATTAAAATAGTAAAACAAGAATAGAAGTTGTAACGTAACTGTTTTATTATTTCAACAACTTTAAAGGGTATTTTAATTCTATTTTATAAACACAAGAAAGTAGCCCCGAATTCATACATTATTATATTCATATTCATTAAAGTAGCCTAGAAGCTACTTATACATTGTATAAGTTATTGTAAGTTATACTGTACATAATTTATACACTATGACTGTATATTTTATTCATTTATTTATTTAATTTTCACATAGAAGCACAGATCAAATACCATTAAAGAAATCAGAAATAGGGTTATCTCTTTTAGGTTTCCACTTTTTATTTATTGAGTCAAATTTACAAAACAAAATATTGTGAAGATTGATTCTATAATGGAAAGATTGGTTATATAGTAATGGAAAAATAATGTAATAGTGAATTCCACTTTATTGTATGAGCATTTTTCAATTACTGAACTATATAGTTAGGCTGGGCCTATACCGCGGTTAGTCAAGACAAGACCAGTCACGTTTAGTCACAATACTTCACATAGTTGCTTATGAAGACATGTCTAATTAAAATGACTTAGGCTAGGCGCACACCAGTTAGTCAAGACAAGACAAGACATGATCAGACACGTTCAGTCACAATACTTCACATAGTTGCTTGTGACGCAACTCACACGGATTAGTCATTGCAATTAGAAATGTCTTCATAAGAAACTATGTGAAGTATTGTGTCTAAACGTATCTAGTCATGTCTTGTCTTGATTAACTGGTGAGTGCCTGGCCTTACACTCTTTTGTTTCATTGAGTGAAAAATGGAAACTATTGTAAAAATTGATTACGGTAGGTTTATAGTAATGAAAAATGTTCAAATTCGAATTGTTTTATTCATAAAATATTACATATTCACAAAATATAAAAGTGTTATAAATTACATGAATTAATTCTCCCTGCCTGGATGAATTGTCCGTGTGCAGGGAGTAGTCGCAAATTATCAGACAGACGGCAAACACTAGCAATAATAAAATAAATTACAAACTATGAATATTAAATAAATTTGAAAGAATAATAAGAGAGTTTATTTTAATAATAAATTTTAAAACTAAAGATAGAAAAAAAAAACAATAAATAAATAAAATAAAAGTGTCAGCTCGACGGCGGTTAAAGGGCTGAGTTGGGAGTAATATAGCTTTATTAGCGTGGTACTGTGTGTAATATTTGAATGTTATTCTGTGTTCAGAACTAGAAATATTCATCTATATGGAGAATGTAGAAGAGCCTCCGCAGCATCTGAACCGATGCAGAGCAGCCACCCGGTCACTCTCCGCTTGTAGACGGCAAAGCTAACCCCCTCAGTAGTTGAAATGTCGGCCGGTACATTACGGTAAAGCCAATGGGCTAAATGAAAACTGTTTCCAAGTTGAATTGGATTACTTAAACGGGGAAATTTAATATCTATATGCAATCTGTTTCTAGTGGGATAATAATGTTGAATTTCATTGAAGACAAAGTTACTATTTTTTATAAAGACAAGTAAACTGATGACAACATATCAGTGTCAGCTGAGTTGAGACCCCACCAAATATCGGCGCCATTTTACCTAAATTTTCACAAAGGCGCAGGTCCGGTATTTAGGAGGTCCTGGTTAAAGGTTCAGGCTATCATATTTCATAAATAAAAGAGAGTAGCCCTGAATTCATACATTTTAATAAATAACATTAGTTTTTTTAAACTTGATAGCCTACGGCAGGACTCTACTCTACTAACTCGAGACTGTTTTCATTAGTATAGTAGTGATAGAGTAGAGTGAGAAGCGGTGGTGGGGGAAGGCAAGTGGTAGAGTACTATCCCACGGTGCTATACCACTCTACTAAAAACTAGTACTCTACCATGACTCTACCCTACCATGATCGTTTTCATTGGGAGAGTTTACAAGATAGTTAGTACTTGCCCAGGGAACTCTACCACTAACTTTACTAATGAAAACCAGGCTTGAGTAATAAAATAGTTGCGATAGTAGAATTTCTTATAATTATATGCCTCAACTTCGCGTGTTTTCTGTCTCTGTCACATCTCCATCCTAAACACTGTTTGCGGTATCCCCCTTTCACTCACACCCCCATCCAACTCCTACCGTGGTGGCTTCGTTAAGCAATCATACTTTGAAATCAAGCCAACAATCACCCACCCCCCACTACCACCCTCTCATCATTTTTATTATGACGTCATTCGCCGACTTATATTCACCCGTTGTCGTCCAGTATGATAAAACATTATTCAGAAGAATCCGAGATGATGAACTTCAAAATTCTCATAGAAATATTTATGATGAGTGGGACAGCGGGGGGAGGACTGCAGCAGTGTAGATAATGATGGTGATGAGGGGTGGTTAGAGTGGGAGGGGGAAAGTGAGAGAGAGTGAGAGTGAGTGGATAGAGTATGGAAAGAAGAAGTGAAAAACTGCATTTGTCGCGTTGTGTGCCTCTAATTTGGCCTCAACACTCTAAACAATTCATTATTTGCGTTTCGTTTGAATTTCAGGCTTGAGAGCAGACCAAGCTTTTCCTGTGTTCACAGTGTTGTCTCCAACTGCTGGTGGATTTTTCATTAAACAAACCTCGGCTCCAGATAACAAGACTTGTCATGGATAATGCTTCTTTTTACACCACGCTTCCTCTCACTCTGTGCTGTGCTGCTCTGTATTATTTATTTCCATTTCATAAATCCCGGTTTCTGCGACACCATTTTGTGCATTGTTATCAAAAATCAAGCTTCTCGGAATCCATTAAAAGTAAATATGTACTGTGTCTAAGAACACTATACTCTATGCAAATTCACTTCAGACTTAGAGGAATTTGCGGCGCAGGAAAATGGAGGGAGATCAGCACATTGCAGTGATGGATAGGTGGAAGTCGCAGTTGTCAATTTGTTGATTAAAAATGAATATCATGAGCGCTTCAATACTCACTGGAAATTAGAGAACGCTGGCCTGTACACAACGGCAACATAGCCGCCGTTGTATCCCTGTAGCTGTATGCCTTCTCTACTGCGCATGTCCATCCCAAGTCGGAAGTTAATTTGTACGGAATATAGTTATTTAGTGAGGTCCATGTTATAATGGCAGTGTTTGATTAGCAATGGTATTGCTATACTTGTCTATCATTCAACAAAGCGGATAGCGCTATCTCTTTCTCGCTTTGCCCTGTTGCCGCATAGTCTTTTAACAATGTAGAATGAATTAACAAAATATTTCATCTCAATTATCAAAATTCATTATGAAATAATTGAAAAATATAATTTATTGCTAACTTCTTAATTAAGCAAGGACTGAGTATTTTCAAATTTGAAATACTCCTTCCAAAAACTCTGAAACCAATTTAAACTCTAAAAAGTTTATTCTTGCTTTGATAATGATTGTAGTTTTGAAATTGAAAAAGTAACTAATACAGGCTTTGATGAATTTTATTATCTTTTAAACGATGTATGGTACGTGAATTTCCGTACATAAATAGAGGCGCTATACGTTCCAAAAAATAGCATTGATCTTATGGGAAATTGAGTTCAATATGACGGCAGGTAACACGCACTCTTAATAAAAAATGATTGAGTATTTTAAACATCAATAAACCTGTATCAGCTACCGTCTATAGAAGGCATTGTCAAGACAGAGGATCGGGAACGTGGATCTCCTATCTTTCTCCACTGCCATTGAAACGTGGACCTCACTATTAATAGTTGAATTAGTCTGGTTTTGAAATAGAATCGTTTTGGAATAATTCTTTGAGTCTTTCAGGGTTCATTCAATTCAATTTTCACTAATAAGGGCCGTCTGCACAGTGTAAGTTTAAGCTAAAGCTTAAACCAAATCTAGATTTTTTTGGTTTAAACTAAAATTCCGTAAGCACAGTATCAGTTTAAACCACGGTATTTAGATATACCGTGGTTTAAACTCTGTATTGAGTTCAAACTCTGGGGAAGTTTAAACCTCCAAAGCAGGAGGTTTAAACCAAATAATTTGGAATAACTTAATGGGGTGGGGAAACAGCTGATAGTAAATTATTTTTCGACGGTTGTTTTTATTGCTTCTGTGAACGATAATAATTATTTAGGTTATAGTGAATCATTATTTGAATATAAAAATAATTATTATAATGGAGGAATTGATAGAAGTTTTTAATGCGATTGATAAAGATGACTGCAAAGGAATTTTGAAACTGAGAAAAATTAAACAAAAAACGAATAATTTAAATTTCTGGGATGATATAGAATTTTTACAAGTAAAAGATTTTGCTTGAGTTTTGCTTGAGTAAAGCAACTGCCAATTTAGTATTTGATTGAATAAACCACTTGATAGAAATTAAGACGATTTTCAACAGTGGTTTTTGATTAGAAAACATGTTTCCAATAGCACATAACTGAGCTATTTTGCTTTTGAGAGATTTCTAATAAACAAGGAAGCCATAGTAGATTCAAGCGTAACAAAATAACTTTTTTATCTTTCATTCTAAAATTGTTTTTTTGGTGCCAACTAAACATAAGTTTTCAAAGAATTTCTTGATCGCTTTTCACTTTTATTACCGTACAGGGTACAGCTTACAGCTCTGTGGATTTTGAACAAGAAAATAGTAGCTACATAACCTCAATTTACTGATGGTTTGTAAAAAAATGACAAATTTCCTGTTAAAATCAGCCTTCCTGATATTATAAACGATGACATTCTATTACCAACTTAACGCTAAACTAGTTTAACGTTTTTTTTAAGTAAATGCACTGAGAAACCCGATTCAGATAGCCTTAAACTCGATTAACTTAATCGATTAACTTAATCTATACTGTGCAAACGGCCCTAAGTGGCGTAGGAACTGTGTTTTAGAACACTAGTATGTTCTATTTGGAATAGTCGGGTTTTGAAATACAGTCGTTTTGAAATAACTGTTAGAACTGTTGAGCGTTAGTTTGCTTCACATTTTCACTTACAAGTGACAAAAATAATACTTTTCGAGATGCATAAAAACTAGATACTATGCAGCTCTACAAGACCTTGGTGGGCTTTGACATAGTTAGACAGTAATTCTTGGAGCTCCTTGTGCCCGTAATACCTGATACCTGTAAATTTAGGTCTCTGAAGAGGGTTAGTAGAGGTGGTTGTCCATTTCCTAACATGTCTCCTATCGAGGTGTATTACCAGGATATAAAGTTCTTCTATGAATAATGCACTTCGGTGTCTTCTATAGAGATTGATATGACCAGTTATAATGTTCTTAGATGTATTCAATAATAAAAAAATAGATTGTATTGTCGTAGACCAGGTAATTGACAAAGTCATAAAAATGAAATTACAGTTTAAAGTCACAAACTAGAATTACATCAAGTAGAATCGAAAAACTCTGTCAAACAATAGAATGGTCTCAAAACCAGCCACTCAAAAAGTTATTTTTCAAAAATAACAATAATGTTTTTACAAAATGTAATATCCTATGGCAACTTTTTGTACAATCTCAAGGCGATGCTGTCATAGTACCTGCTCGCTCATGACTAGACGTTCATATGAAATATCAATGTGGTCTTTCTTCCTAGTATCATAAGCATGAATATTGAATCTTCTCTTCAAATTATTGAGGTTCTCTCCAGTATGCATGATTACATGGAAAATATAGAGATTTATCACAGTCAATATTCTTTTTTTTAAAGAGGTCGACAGTGATATTGATAGTCTGCACCTGCCAATATGCTGATAGCATTTTTCTGTAAAAGTAGGACCTTATTAATGTGGCAGCTGTTTCCATATACTAAGGCCGGTTTCCGAGCTCGGGATTTGGCTAAGTTCTAGACTTTAAACAGCTGGAGTCAGAAAATCAGCTTTCCAAAACGGGGCGTAGTCGTAGTCATTGTCATAGTCACGTTTGAATTAAATTTCAAAGAACTATAAAATTAAACACAAAATTAAAGAAAGAGAAAATAGTGTCAAGTTTCAGCTATTTTGAATTATTTAGAAATGTTCAATTTCGTCAAGGAAAAACGTTTCCAATTATAAAAATGAGAAAATAAATACTGCGACTACTGTTATAAAAACTGCGACTACGCCCCGTTTTGGAAAGCTAATTTTCTGACTCCAGCTGTTTAAAGTCTAGAACTTAGCTAAATCCCAAGCTCGAAAACCGGCCCTAAAATTTCTTATGCAATCTTATTTATCTCTCTTCTGTATGGGGCTACTTTTTATAGAAATAGAAATAAAAATAAAAATCTCAGTACCCTTTTTGAATTATTCAATCACAACATGTTTCGGACATTGATGTCATTTTCAAAAAGGGTACTGAGATTTTTTTTTTTTATTTCTATTTCTTATGCAATTATGCTTTGGATAATCAATCAATCAAGATAGATGAACAAAATGTAATGTTTGACAATTCTTAATATAGATCATATTAATATATAAAAAAATAATCAGCAAATATCCAGCAATATGATTATTAGCAATATTAGCTAGTAATAGCAAATATTTGATAACTTTTCTCGTGTGTTGGAGTAGGCCCAGAATGATTATTATGCAATCTAGATGCAGAGAGGTGAGGAGAGCTTTAAGTTGAGGAAAGTCTCTTCCAAGTTGGAAAAACGAATTTCGTTGGTGAAAGCCACTTGCGCTGACAAAGTGACTAATTAACAAGTTCTGGCAGCAAAAAGGTTCGATAGTAGATAAATGCACGGCCGATTTTTGAAAGTTGAGACTTTGGCGAAAAGAAAAAAATGGTTAAAAGTAAGGTATAGGGGGCTTCAATAATGGTGAACTGTGTTAAGTTGTTGGCGATGTTTCTGAAGATAAACTTGGTCCCCTCATCAAGGTGAGTGGAAAGGAGGAGGAGGGGAAGGAGCAGGAGGAGAAGGACGAGAAGGAGAAGAAGGACGAGAAGGAGGAGAAGGAGGAGAAGGAGGAGAAGGAGGAGAAGGAGGAGAAGGAGGAGAAGGATGAGAAGGAGGAGAAGGAGGAGAAGGAGGAGAAGGAGGAGAAGGAGGAGAAGGAGGAGAAGGAGGAGAAGGAGGAGTAAGTTGAGGGAAAGAAGTAAGAGGATGAAGAGTAAAAGAAGAGATAAGAAGACGAGAGAGTGGTGAGTGGGATGAGGAGGAAAAGGAGATGAAAGTGGAAGAGAGAAAGAGGAGATGGAGTAAAACAAGGTTGGACGAGGAGGCGAGTGGATAGAAGAAGATCAAGAAAAGAAGTAGGAGATCAAGATGAGGGAGAGAAGGAGGAGGACTAGAAATAGAATGGTGAGAGAGGTTAGTAGGATGAGGAGAGGATTCGGAGGAGAAGAAGATGATAGTGAGAATGAAGTAGTGGAGTGAGAAGGTTGGAAATGAGGAGGTGAAGAAGAAATTGAAGAATAAGTGAAGGGAGAAGTATTGGAGGATTTAGAGGGGGACTAGACAGATGAGGATTGGAAGGAGGTGTAGGAGGAAACGAAGAGTTGTGGAGGAGTACCAGAGAGAGATATAGAGGAAGATTGATTGATTGATTACTTTATTTGAGTAGATAGATTGCAATATATACTGGTTTATACACTTATATACAATAGCTTAGAATACAGAGGGAAGTAAAGAAAGAAAGAAAGAGAGAGAGAGTGTGAGAGATAAAGGATGACGATATGAGAAGGAGGAGACAAAGAGTTGTGGCCAAATGAGCGAGCGTCCGATATAAAAATTAAGACATAAAATAAATTGGTAACCTGATGAGACAATGCTGCCGAATTATAAAGCCGCCATCTCCCCACATAAAACTTTCATATCGAAGCAAGCTGAAATTACTTAAGAGCTGAGTGCAAGAGTGGAGAGGGAGTCAACCAAGAATAAATGACTATAAGAGAAAACTCTAATCAACGAGTGCCGTTCTAGACTTGAGACATCGATAAGAGAGAGAGAGAGAGTGAGAGAAAGAGAGAGATAGAGTGAGAGAGAGAGAGTGTGTGAGAGAGAGTGAGAATGAGAATGAGAGCGCCAACCACTTGCTTTTAGTTTTTGGCCACAACTTGGCAATCTCCACTTTACAGCCTCCAACACTTTCTCCTCGTTATTTACGTGATCGAGCTCTCTATTATTCCCAATAATTTATCGCTCTTCCATGTTTGTTCAGGCTCCCTAGGACGGGATAAAAAAATTCGAGCCAACTTTAATACTGCAAGTTAAGTACGGATGATTGTGAAGTTGATAAGTTAGTGTTGGCGTAGAGAAAAGATACCATAAGCTATCTTTATTGATCAACTAGTAGGTAACCCGTGCTCCGCAAGGGTCTAATCTAAAAATCTGGTGTGGCGCACTCACACAACTTTCCTTGCCGTTATGAAAATTTATCACCTGACGCTAGTGATCACGCGCTCAAGTCTACTATTCAAAGATCCAAGCCAGCTGGTGACAGGACAATAACGCTGGAGACACACGAAGTCTACTATCTCTTCATAGTGAATCTATATAATATATGAAAGCGAAATGGCAATCACTCACTGACTGACTGACTCACTCACTCGCAGAACTAAAAATCGACCGGACCAAAAACGTTCAAATTTGGTAGGTATGTTCAGTTGGCCCTTTAGAAGCGCACTAAGAAATATTTTGGGGATATTTTAACTGTAAGGGTGGTTTTTAAGGGTTTAAAATTCTTTTAGCATGTATATTCTTCTTATTCCAATATCTCAAAATTATAATTGAAAAATGTCCATATCATATGCTAATATAGAACTATAATCTAGAGAGTGTACCTCTTCGAAACAGTTGTCAACTGGTAACTAATTTAATAATTTTGTCAGGTTGTCATTAAGTTGAGTTGACTTTGTTAGGTTGGCACCAAGTTGAAGATTTAAATGCATTTATCGCGGAAAAATTGATTCGGCACTGCTACTTCAATCAGAGCTATTCCTGGGAATATTATATTACTAGCCGTCAGGCTCGCTTCTCGCCATATCCGTTTAGCCAGACGTTTAGTCTGGACACCCGACTGGATTGTTCTAACATATGATAAAAATGCTCAAATGAAAAAGAGCCTGCTGATCTCATTCTTGGACGATCCAGTCGGGGGTCCAGGGGGCGGAGCCCCCTTGCTAGACGGATATGACGAGCGAAGCGAGCCTGACGGCTAGTGATTTAATAGAATCAACAGTTGCCAACAGTTTGCAATTGGAATAATAACATTTTCTCGAATTTCGATCTTATTTTAAATTTTAGGTGAAAATGTTACTGAACATTAATTGTAGAGATTTTCATGCTCAATCTCTTTCATTCGGAATTTTTTGTTTACATTGTATCTGATGCCTGGTAATTGGAAATTTAAAATCAAACTTTGCATAGATGGGGCGGAGCTCCTGAAATTTTTACAGATATGATATTTATTTTAAGTAAAAATTTGATCGGAATCGTTTGAGCCGTTTTCGAGAAAGTCGCGAGAAACCCTGTTTTTGACAACATTTTCGCCATTTTAGCCGCCATCTTGAATTTCATTAGATAGAAGTTGTTCGTGTCGGATCCTTCTATTGTGAGGACCTTGAGTTCCAAATTTCAAGTCATTCCGTTGACACATACACACACACACACACACACACACACACACACACACACACACACACACACACACACACACACACACAAATTTAGAAATTGGGGTACCTTAATTTTTTTCGGAAAGCAATACTTTCCTCACCTATGGTAATAGGGCAAGGAAAGTAAAATTGACGAACTGAAAACTTGACTTACTGATATTTTGATGAATTTAAAATAGGCCTATATCCATCCTCGGTATATTAAGAATCTATAAGCAAAATTTTAAGTTTATCAATCCAGTAGTTCAGACGTGATGAAGCGTCAAACATATTTTCCTATTATTCCCCCTACGTGTATAAGCTAGATTTCCTTTAATATATATTTATATTTATTTCTTCACCAAAAATATTTGCAATACAATGTATATAAAAAATCAAGCCACGGGATACACCCAAAACGGCTTACATTGAAATACATAATTATTATAAAATAATATTATGCTATAATCTTGCGGTGGTGTTGGTAAGTTGATTGTGAATTTATTGATTAATTTACAACGGTATCATGAACAGAATGATATTATCCTTATCATGTTTTGTATTCTAATTCTATCAAATCTCTATTTGAGAAAATGTATGAATGTGTAGAAAATCATCCAGTTTACTTTAGCACTCTACTATTTATCTTTTATGATACCATGTACCATTTCTCTTAAACCATGTACAAATAATGGAATATATTATTCTCTCTGAACTATGCATTATTTACTACACCTCTCTCCTATGCTCAAACTTACAATGATTATGAGTAGTTACCGAAAATTATAATAATTTCATCACTAGATTGTTAATTTTCTGTGATAACCACTCTCTAGCACTGCACTATATTTTTTATGATACCTTAAACCATGGACAAGTAACGAAATATACTAAATATTTATATTATTATTCTTTCTTACATTATGCATTATTCTTTACTCCTCTATGCTTGAACTTAAAAATAATTATTGTAAGTAATCACTAGAAGAAGATTTATCATAATTCCATTACTATATCCTTAATAGTGAGCCAGCCAAGTCACTCGATAATATTATTTGACTATTATCGTTAATTTCCGGCGATTACTACCAAAGTTCTCTCTTCTAGCCAACACCCAAGCTCGTGTGACATCACTTTCTTCTACCCAGGCACAAGTCACAAGCATCACCGACATCATCATCATCATCATCACCGACATCATCATCATCATCATCATCACCGACATCATCATCATCATCATCATCACCGACATCATCATCATCATCATCATCATTCTGGAAGGAAGCTAACTCAATTTTATTATCAGCTTCACTTTTGATGAGTGCCCCTTTATTTCCTGCACTCACACGATAATTGAATCATGGTTACCTCTATATTGGGGCTACTTTGATGTGAAAGAGACGATATGGTTCCTATGAGTTTTGCCTTGTTGCTTACAGAAACTCATGTCATTTCTTATATCTTACAGCAGCCTGACTTTGAACAATGGTCGATGTATTTCCATATATGAACAATTGCTTCGCACTTAAAATTGTCGGTGTTGATTGAATGGAAAGTAATAGGCTCAACTGACACTTACGCGACTCAAGTCGAGAAGAGACTGCGACTCTAGTCTCTCAATGACGCAGCATGTGTTTTCAAATGGCGACACTCAGACCAGTCGATTCTAGTCTCCGCGACCTCACGACTGTGAGACTGAGTCGAGCGTCGACTCGACATGTTGGTCGAGCCTCGACTTGAATTGCGTAGTACCATGTATTTTTAATGGAAGTGAGGTTATGTTTTATGAAAGTGATGTTTTATTATTTCAAATAAGATAATGATAGGGCAATATATTCATAATAATTATTATAAAATTTGCTACATGCGCAGTAGTTGACGAATTTCATCTCATATTTTTAATAATGTGAGGTTAGAAATGGAGTAGCATGGAACTGAAGTAGTAACAATGAGCAAAAAAGTCCGAGAGACGTGAATATCCTCGACTGGAGTCGCACGATTTGAGTCGAGGTAGTGTGAGTTGAGCCTTAGTGTTATAGGGATGCTGATATAGTTCACAATAATTAGAGACACTCACTTGAAACAATTTTTTTCATAATTTAGCAAGTAGTATTTTATTGCTGATTATTGTAAATGATGATTTTGTATGATTGCTAACAACATTCATTTTGTTTTTTTTATCTTAGCTGGTCAAGTTTATAATCTACAACATTTCATATAATGTAAAGTGTCAATATTGTATGATGTCAAAATAGAAGTGATTTGATTTAGTTTAGCGTAATTTTTTTGGATAAGAGATGCTGATATACCTGTAGTTTAAAGTGAATCCCAGTATATAAGAGGAAAGCTGTGTATTATGCATATCAGCGTAACAATGCTATACATTACTTCTCCGCATATGCATCAAGACTGGAATAAATAAATCAGGTTTGAGCTATTGGGCTTTATTTTGCGAATGAATTGTGGTGTACACTCAGCTCTAATGCCCTCGAAGTAGTGTGTCTACTACCATTTATTATGGTGAGTTCGATCCTTGAGGGCTTTCAAATTAAATTACCTTGATAAAATTTGTAGAAAGAGGATTTATAATGTGAATTATTTCCAATTACTTTGGACTAAGGATTGCTCACAATACCTAAGGTTTGACATATTGCGATATTTCAAATTATGATACATATAATATAAATGTTGAAATCCTCAAATATTTTAAATATAATTCACGTCATATCTATATTTTAATAAAGGAAAGAACTGGCTTATACACTTGTGGGATAGGAAATTTATTGTATTTTTCTTTAGGGCTACTTCTGAATGGCATCAGTAGCCGAAACATATCGTGACAAAATAATTTAAAAGGGTGTTTAAATTTATATATTTTGTTCATAGTTGTTGTAGTATGTTGCCACTTATCTCAATATGTTGCCATGAAACCTGGTTCTGTAATTTCAATTAATTTTAAACAAATATAGTGTTATTGACAACATCAATATTTTGTTCTTTCAATATTATGGAGGAATACTACAACATCTCTCACCATACTAGTAGTTCTGTAAAACAGTAAACCTCACGCAGTATTCTCATCCACAAGGTACCTGATTGAAACTATAGACCTTATGGAAGTACAGCAATAGACTGGCTTCTCAACACATCTGTGTAATCACTTGTCAGCTGATTTATGATGAATAATTCTATAGTCTGATTTTTACTATAATATTGATTGGCGTAGGAAGGAGGCTCCTTTTTCCTTTTATATTATCCTTGAAATGCAAAATTTCCAAAAACCTTGTATATACGTCGACGCGCAATTAAAAAAGGAACATACCTGTCAAATTTCATGAAAATCTATTACCGCGTTTCGCCGTAAATGCGCAACATATAAACATTTAAACATTAAGAGAAATGCCAAATCATCGACTTGAATCTTAGACCTCACTTCGCTCGGTCAACAATCAAATTATTTTCCCTGATACTAATATGTGGGTTTCCGCCTTCATGCGTGGAAACTTGTTACCAGTTTCTTGCAGAATGATGATTCATCATACCTTAACATTGTTCCTTTTCTACCTTTCAATTTTGGGGAAGGAAAAATGAATGCTGACTCTTATGAGTTATTTGAAGTGGAACAGAGGCCAAATGGGAAACGGGAAACGCCAATATAGTGAGGGACCTCAGTGATGAGTTAAGGGTGGATATATAGGGTGGTTATATAGTAAGAGAGAATATATAGAGAGTAGTTGAGCTGATGGTGGATATAGAAATATATAGTAAGTAGTGGAGCTGATATATGTCTAGTGCCACGAAAAATGAAATGTCGATAAATAAAAATACGGTACACCGGTACTCCCTGACTCTAAGTGGAAAAGGGGATACAATTCGAGACAAAATGAGATATTATGTTGGAGGGGATTTCTGGCTGAGTAGGTAAATCGGATCAATCGATTTGTAAGTCGGGGCTTTAGACCTCCTGAGTCTGACCACGTGATCAGGCAACCAAAGATTGATATTATGTCGTTTTCAGACTGGAAAAGATAAGGAAAGATGTCCCTCTTCAAGTAGGGGTCATGTGGGGATGTCAGAAATCAATTTCTTGATACTGGGAATATATAATCTATAGAATAAAGGAAATAACTGGCTTAACCTTTCTTTCTTTTCAGCACACCCCACCATGAAGCCTGTTTTTGTATTTTATTAGAAATTAGCTGGCCCGGCGAACTTCGTACCGCCAAATAATGCATCTCATGACAAACTTTAGCTGGATGCAAACCTGAGGAGACGCGATGCGGCATTTTGCCTCCAGGGGCCTGTTTCATAAAAGTTACGAGTCCTGTAATTTTTAAATGATAATGAGAATCACCATTCCAATTACATGCTCAATATAGCCGATAAAACCAGCTGTTACTGTATTACAAGACTTCTAAATTCTTATGAAACAGGCCCCAGATGCTTTTTGCTTATTGGTTTTGAATAGCAGATGCTATTATTCATATTATTCCAATTATCAATTTTAATGGATTCTATTTATAAAGATAATTTTCCAACTGCAAAATAAATAATTTTCTAAAAATCAATTAATTTTAAGCACTGATGACATCACAATATATTCGAAACAAAGCAATGTCTTTAGCGCATGTAAGTCTTCAACCTGAGGCCGCACTGCTGGATGGTTACACACAGAACAGTCATTTTGTTCTTAATCGGAGCGTTTGGAATAAAATACAATGGGCGGTTATAGAGCAACACACACTCTTTTCTACTATCTACCGACGGCTGTTGGATGACGCAATGATAATAACAGCTGATTTCAAGATTATAATTTTTATGATAATCTGATTTTAATGATTATAACAGCTGATTCTGTGTGTGGCCAGCTCACTAATCTTCCCCCATAAGGATTACATGTAAACTTTGAAGGACCGTAGGAAAAAGTCCAGAAGTCGGATCATAAATCTGATAGGCCATAAACCTGGTCCTGAACATAACGAACACAACTAAAAAAAAAATCAAATTCGGTGCACACATAAAAAAGTTATTGAACGTCAAAATTTGAGGCTCGATTTTTATTTATATAGATTTAGTTTTGATTGTGATTTTTTGTGTTTTTGATTTCTCTTATGTATATTGTATTGTGTTGATTTGAATAAAATTGATTGATTGATTGATTGATACACGTACCTTCAGGAATGAAGCATCATCATGTCTGAACTACGAGACTGATTAAATTGAAATTTTGCATATAGATTTTCAATTTGCCGAGGATGGTAAAGGATGGCCGAGGATGGCCTGTTTAAATCCTTCAAGATTTTAGTGAGTCAAGTTTTCAGTTTGTCAAGTTTTCAATTGACCCTTGCGGAGCAGGGGTTACCTACTAGTTATAAATACAACTGTTTTTTCAATGATTATATAATCAAACTAGCCGTCAGGCTCGCTTCGCTCGCCATATCCGTCTAGCCAGGGGGCTCCGCCCTCTGGACCCCCGACTGGATAGTTCAAGAATGAGATCAGCATTTTTCATTTGAGCATTTTTATCATATGTAAGGACAATCCAGTCGGGGGTCTAGACTAAAAGGTCTGGCTAAACGGATATGGCGAGCGAAGCGAGCCTGACAGCTAGTAATATAATATTCCCATATTCCCAGGAATAGCTCTGATTGAAGTAGTAGTGCCCAATCAATTTTTCCGCGATAAATGCATTTCAATCTTCAACTTGGTGCGAACCTAACAAAGTCAACTCAACTTAATGCCAACCTGACAAAATTATTAATTTAGTTGTCAGTTAACAACTGTTTCGAAGAGGTACTCTATCTAGATTATAGTTCCATAGTAACATATGATGTGGACATTTCAATATTATAATTAAGAGATTGGGAGAAGAAGAATATACATGCTAAAAGACGAACTTTAAACCCTTAAAAACAACCCTTAGGGTTAAAATATTGCCAAAAGATTTCTTAGTGCGCCTCTAAAGGGCCAACTGAACATACCTACCAAATTTGAACGTTTTTGGTCCGGTAGATTTTTAGTTCTGCGAGTGAGTGAGTGAGTGAGTGAGTCAGTCAGTCAGTCAGTGAGTGAGTGCCATTTCGCTTTTATATATATAGATAGTCAACCTTCGCCACGGAGACGGCACGTGAAGAAGAAGAAGATATAATCAAAAGTGCTGGACAAAATTTCATATCAATAGAAGAGTTTATATCATATACTACACTTACTAGCCTACCTTTACTTAAACAAGCGAAATTGAAGTAGTTTTCATTTTCAAGTTTGAACTTTTGCTAAGTAGTCTTAAGTCTTGAGGTGACTCTTTTGTTTACCAATTCCATTAAATAGAACCTTTTACTGTTCATCCTCTAAAACTCTCAATGACTCTTGATTCTTCCAGCCTATTTGGTGTTCAAAACTTTAATAATTCCAAGTTTTGAAGTGGCACTCTTCATATAGCTGGAGGTTTCATCGCAATGATCAGATATTACAAGACATAAAAATTGCATTACCTTATTTACTAGGGCACTCGCACAACTTGAAGGGCCTACTTCTCTTTTCAGTCTATGGACTTGCTAAGTTTGAGTTAAGCATTTAGCGCAACTTCGATTAAACTTTCTCAATTCCTGCCGAGCCAAAGTTTAGCGTAAATTTTTAAAACCTTTCTGACACGCTGCCTTTTGAGGTTCACTGTTTGGTCTGAGAGCTTTCACGTGAATTATGAGCGTATCTGGTCATCAACTTTATTCCTTTTTAGACAAAAATGGACTAGATAACAAGAACAGGCGTTTTATGAAATACCTTTAATAAATAATTCTGCAAATTGAAACATCACACGATAATAATTATAGTTAATTATCTGCTCTCAATTTTTGACCGAACGAAGTGAGGTCTAAGATTCAAGTCGACGGTTTGGCATTTCTCTTAATGTTTAAATGTTTATATTTACGGCGAAACGCGGTAATATATTTTCACAAAATTTGACAGGTATGTTCCTTTTTAGATTGCGCGTCGACGTATATAATAGGTTTTTGGAAATTTTGCATTTCAAGGATAATATAAAATGATAAAGGAGCTTCCTTCATACGTACGCCAATATTGGAGTGAAAATCAGACTATAGTATATATTACTAGTAGGTAACCCGTGCTTCGCAAGGGTCTATTTTAAAACTGCAAAATGAAAACTTGACGTAATAAAAAATCGAAATTTGAAAATAGGCCTATAATAATCATCCTCGGTTAATGAAGAATCTATATGAAAAATTTCAAATTAATCAGTTGAGTATATTTCAGACGTGATGATGCGTCAAACATGATTCCCTATTCCTTACGTGTATAAGCCAGTTCTTTCCTTTATAGTATAGAAAACTGAAGAATACATAATACTTGGAAACCTCACAGAATCATATTGATTTTTCCAATACATCAATAAATTTAAGTTCGGTTAGGATCCTCCTCAATTCGAATCAGGCAGCCTTTTGTTTTCCCAATTCCAAACAAAATACCTAAAATACTCGTTTCACTGGGAATTCGTGTCTGATTGTACATTTTAACTAAAGAATATGAATTACTACTTATTTTATTGTGATCTATTCATGTTTTTCTTATGAAATTCAATTATAGGTCTACAGCATGAAGACTATGTCCAATTCATTTGTACTGGTGGCAAAATTTTACATTAAAAATAATTATTTGATAAAATCCAAGTTCAATAGTAATGAAAACCAATTCCTTCAAAAAAAAATTTGATAATAATACGTTTCGAGGGAAAAAATTAAGAACAAAAAAAATGGGAAACCTCGGGGGATTCGAACCGAGGAACCATCACTCCGTAAGCAAGCGTTTTACCGCTTCGCTACATAGACGTTCGTAAATAATGGTAGTCGTAGTAGTTGTAGTCGTAGTAGTCGTATATAAGTAGTCTTATAACCTGCTCATAAAAAGACACACTTTTGACTATGAAACTTCATGTAGCCTACGGTAGCAGAGATGAATTTGAACATTAATTATGAAAAATCTAGAAGGAAAATTGAAATTTGGGCTTCCAGGTGAGAGATTGATATTTTTAGAATCTATGTTCAAAATTTGGAGATCTAAATCATTCCCGTTTTTCCGGTATGCAAATCCACAAGTTGACATGTTTTGATGCGAACAAACGAACAAACGAACAAACGAACACACGAACAAACACAACCCTACTCTCTCTTATTATATAGATTAATCATAAATCAGCTGTCGATTTGACTACAAATTGCATGCCATGACGCATGCAATTCAATATCTCAATGTAACTTGGTAAAAAATTAGCGGCTGTGTAGACTATAAATTGCATGCCTCATTGAATGCAATTTTTATGCACTATTAAATAGGATGCAAAGAACTTATAACAGCTCGTCTGGGCGCCTAGATGTCTTCTGGTTTTCCCGCGCTGAATTCCGGAAAGCGTTATATGATAATGAAATCTTGTGTAAGCATGATCTGATCAAATAAATAGTTAGTGTATCAGTGTGGATGTGCTTATGGTTTGGGACGTCGTTATAACTGCGCGAGGTCTACTGTTCACAGAACTACTAGTATGTTTATATGTTTGTATTTCACCGGATCTCGAAAACGATTCTAACGAAATTCAGAAAATAGGTTTATAATATAAAGATTCGATTGCACTAGGTCTCATCCCTCGGAAAACTCGCTGAAGGACATTAAAAGGATAATTATTATTCTTCCTTGGAAAAACAGCTAATAATTATTTCGTCGTTTATTGGTGATGGAAGTGAGTGAGCGAGTTCATGTGTGTGGAACTGTGTCAAAATTATGACTCAGCACTGTTGAGCTTTATAATGAACATGATATCGAATAGTATTCTTGTTTCATTTCATGTAAAGACTCTGAACCCGGTTCAAAGGCCTTAGTGAGACTACACTGTACATTATCACCGTTGGACTACAATACTACAGAAGTACTAGTATAAAACCAAGGATAGTATATAGCCTATAGTCTATAGTCTATAGCCTATAGTATAATATTATAGTCTATACACTATTCTTGATGTAAGACTACATAAATTGAAAACGTATTCATCTTGTTAGTGGTGGATTATCATTATCGTGAGAGGCATTCCAGGAATCGAATCGGGGAACCTAGAGTTGAATCACAATCTCCATCAGGGTGTATCCTCCAATTAAAGACGACCAGGAAGTAGCATTGTGGATGTGGTTAGCCTCAATCCACACAAAAACCAATCAGAAAGACTTAGTCGACTCAGCTTCACACGACGCGAACGCCTCTTTTTGTTTCACATCTTACAACTTTTTTGAAGGTCTCTCTATCTGGTGTTGTTCATCTTCATCCCTTTCTGTCTCTCCGTCTTTCTCGAATTTGTAAGCTGCCTTCAAAGGAATCGAAGCCCGGCTCAAGGGAATAGGGAGAGGCTTTTCAGACAATCCCTTCGCCAACTCGAATCGCAAAGCTTTCTTTCAGAGAAAGTTGTGACTCGCAACAAGGGAAACATTTCTTGATAGGCTGACTCACGCTCGCCTCAATAGCATGCTCTATACTTACACAGAGCTCCGTCGACGAAAAAGTAGTCTCGTTCTTTATCCCATGTCTTCCAACACTATTTTCATCCCAATCCATGCGCTCGTATTTATACTTGTTGAATTCATTGATGGAAATGTGACGTTGTTCAAGTTCATAGATGCGTACAGGCTTGATCATAATGAATGACAGTATTTAATCAACGTTGGTATTGCTATTCCAAATACTCGTTCATCATACGGAAGTAGATTATCTGTTCTTCTATCTTTCTCCACTGCCATTATAACGTGGACCTCACTATAGTAATACAAATGCAAGGTTAACTACAATTAGTGCATCATGATAATAAATCACAATGAGTTGAATGCTTTTGGAACAGGCCCGTCAACACCACATAATCCAATTTTCAAATTCATTTGTTTTTTGTACAAATTGATACATACAATCACATAATATTGACAAAAAAAAATTATCAACAGTATAAAAGAGCAATAATCTAAATTAGATGGATCCTTCTCTTCTTTTGGCTATCATTTATCTAAAATTACTGTCCCCAACAATGATAAATTATTCCCCAATCTTTGGAGAATGATATTATGGCAATGTGAGAAGATATTAACTTTTCCTTCATAGGCCTACCGAAATGATTCAAAAACATGTTCAATAGAACTTTGTGCAATGATGAAATATGTAGAAGGGTGCACGACGACTTTTGTTTCATGCTTTTAGACATGAACTACATATACATAGAACTAAAATAGAATAAGTTAAAATCGCGTAAAGGAAATTATTCTTGAAAAGCAAGAAAGGTGAACTTCTACAATGCAAGGTGAACCTTGAAAAGCAAAAAGGATACTTGACGTTTATCACTAGCCGTCAGGCTCGCTTCGCTAGCCATATCCGTCTAGCCAGGGGGCTCCGCCCTCTGGACCCCCGACTTGATCCTCCAAAAAATGAGATCAGCGGGCTCGCTTCGCTCGCCTGCATGTAGACCTCTGCGGAACCTCTGTACCGAATTATAACATATTATGTCAATTTGATCTCAAAAAACACCTGTTACTATTCGTCGTATCTTTGGCGAAAAAAATTATTCCACCTCAGCTAAACCTGTGTACTGAATTTTCTTTAATATATTTCCATCAATTATTGAAAAAGGTGAGGAAACGCAGAAAAGCTGAGAAAACGCTAATTCTGGGCGTATCTTTGGCGTTATTTCAAATTCCTTCTAACACAACATTATTGCACCCCAGCTGAGTTTCTGTAGTAAATTTGAACATTTTCTGTTCATTTATTCTCGATAGAACTAAGAAAACGCTAAAAAACGGAGATTTTGGGCGTATTGGAAATTTTTCCAAATCCGTTCTTATTGCGCCTCTAAAGGGCCAACTGAACACACCTACCAAATTTGAAATGTTATGTCATATTTTTATTATATGTTAGGACGAACCAGTCGGGGGTCCAGACTAAACGTCTGGCTAAACGGATATGGAGTGCAAAGCGAGCCTGACGGCTAGTAATATAATATTCCCAGGAATACCTCTGATTGAAGTAGCAGTACCCAATAAATTTTTCCGCGATAAATCAGGACCTCCTAAATAGGTATTTAGGAGGTACTGGATAAATGCATTTCAATCTTCAACTTGGTGCCAGCCTAACAAAGTCAATTCAATTTAATGCCTAACTGACAAAATTTTTAATTTAGTTACCAGAACAAAACTGTTTCGAAGTCAAAGTCAATTCAATTTAATGCCTAACTGACAAAATTTTTAATTTAGTTACCAGAACAAAACTGTTTCGAAGAGGTACTCTCTCTACATTATAGTTCTATATTAACATATGGTATGGACATTTCAATTATAATTTTAAGATATTGGAATATGGAGAATATACATGCTAAAAGACGAACTTTAAACCCTTAAAACCACCCTTAGAGCTTAAATATCGCCAAAAGATTTCTTAGTGCGCCTCTAAAGGGCCAACTGAACATACAAAATTTGAACGTTTTTGGTCCGGTAGATTTTTAGTTCTGCGAGTGAGTGAGTGCCATTTCGCTTTTATATATATAGATTGTATGGTATGAGATGTTATGGTATTTCTCCATAATTGAAATAATAAGAAGTTGATGTTGGCAATACCACTTTAATTAATTCGAGAATTAATTCATCTCACAGAGCCAGGTTTCATGGTAACACCTATCATGTGGTAGGTTTATAATTTCATTTCAAGAATGGAAGTAGACATGAACCACATATCCACAGAACATGAAATAAGTTAAAATCGCCCAAAGGAAATTATTCTTGAAAAGCAAGAAGAGTGAAGTTTGCGATTCAAGGTTCACCTTGGAAAACAAGAAGGGTACTTGACGTTTATTCATTTATTTCAATAATATCAGTAGCCATGGACAACGCCTCCATAGAACAAAAAAGAATAAGTTGAACTCGTTCAGAGGGAATGTTTTTTGAAAAGCCAGAATGATGAACTTTTAAAATTTGAGGTGAACCTTGAAAAACAGGAAGGGTTCTTGACGATCTTTATTCGATTCCAATAATGTGAGTAGCCATGGGAACACCTATCCATAGAACAAAAAAATCTGGTGTGGCGCACTCACACAACTTTCCTTGCCGTTGTGATAATTGATCACTTGACGCTAGTGTGCAAGCGCATCTCAAGTTCACTTATAAACAAAGATCTGAGCCAGCTGGTGACAGGACAATAATGCTGGAGACATATGAGGTATGCTATCTCTTCATAGTGAATCATTTAATAGAATCAACAGTTGCCAACAGTTTGCAATTGAAATAATAACATTTTCTGAAATTTCGTGCTTATTTTCAATTTTAGGTGAAAATGTTACTGAGCATTAATATTGTAGAGATTTTCATGCTTAATCTTTTCCACTCGAAATTTTTTGTTTAAATTTTATCTTAAGCCTGATAATTGGGAATGCAAAATCGAACTTTGCAAAGATGGGGCGGAGTACCTGAAATTTCTACAGATATGAGACTTGTGGCAGTTGATAGAGCTTATCAATTACTATTTTTGGTGTGAATTTGATCGAAATTGTTGGAGCCGTTTTTGAGAAAATCGTGAAAAACCCTTTTTTTGACAACATTTTTGCCATTTCAGCCACCATCTTGAATTGCATTTGATCGAAATTGTTTGTGTCGGATCCTTATATTGTAAGGACCTTAAGTTCCAAATTTCAAGTCATTCCGTTAATTGGGAGATGAGATATCGTGTACACAGACGCACATTCACTCATACACACACACACACACACACACACACACATACAGATCAATACCCAAAAACCACTTTTTTGGACTCAGGGGACCTTGAAACGTATAGAGATTTAGAAATTGGGGTACCTTAATTTTTTTCGGAAAGCAATACTTTCCTTACCTATGGTAATAGGGCAAGCAAAGTAAAAAAGAATAAGTTGAACTCGTTCATAGGGAATGTTTTTTGAAAAGCCAGAAGGATGAACTTCTACAATTTGAGGTGAACCTTGAAAAACAAGGAGGGTTCTTGACGATCTTTATTCGATTCCAATAATGTGAGTAGCCATGGAAACACCTATCCATAGAACAAAAATCTGGTGTGGCGCACTCACACAACTTTCCTTGCCGTTGTGATAATTGATCACCTGACGCTAGTGTGCAAGCGCATCTCAAGTTCACTTATAAACAAAGATCTGAGCCAGCTGGTGACAGGACAATAACGCTGGAGACATACGAGGTATGCTATCTCTTCATAGTGAATCATTTAATAGAATCAACAGTTGCCAACAGTTTGCAATTGAAATAATAACATTTTCTGAAATTTCGTGCTTATTTTCAATTTTAGGTGAAAATGTTACTGAGCATTAATATTGTAGAGATTTTCATGCTTAATCTTTTCCACTCGAAATTTTTTGTTTAAATTTTATCTTAAGCCTGATAATTGGGAATGCAAAATCGAACTTTGCAAAGATGGGGCGGAGTACCTGAAATTTCTACAGATATGAGACTTGTGGCAGTTGATAGAGCTTATCAATTACTATTTTTGGTGTGAATTTGATCGAAATTGTTGGAGCCGTTTTTGAGAAAATCGTGAAAAACCCTTTTTTTGACAACATTTTTGCCATTTCAGCCACCATCTTGAATTGCATTTGATCGAAATTGTTTGTGTCGGATCCTTATATTGTAAGGACCTTAAGTTCCAAATTTCAAGTCATTCCGTTAATTGGGAGATGAGATATCGTGTACACAGACGCACATTCACTCATACACACACACACACCACACACACACACATACAGATCAATACCCAAAAACCACTTTTTTGGACTCAGGGGACCTTGAAACGTATAGAGATTTAGAAATTGGGGTACCTTAATTTTTTTCGGAAAGCAATACTTTCCTTACCTATGGTAATAGGGCAAGCAAAGTAAAAAAGAATAAGTTGAACTCGTTCATAGGGAATGTTTTTTGAAAAGCAAGAAGGATAAACTTCTACAATTTGAGGTGAACCTTGAAAAACAAGGAGGGTTCTTGACGATCTATATTTGTTTCCAATAATGTGAGTAGTCATGGAAACACGTATCCATAGAACTTAAATAGAATAAGTTGATCTCGTTCAGAGGAAATGATTTCTGCAAAGCAAGAAGGGTGAACCTGCACCCATCGATAGAAGAGCAGACAACACGAATTGAATCGAGACTCGGTCGTGGTCTTATCGCGTCTTGACTGCTGAAGAAAAATAGCTGTGTGGGATATCTTTCGAGTGGGGGACTTGAGCTAAGATGGAAATAGATAGGGAAGGCCCATGGTAGGGTATTGACAAGTGTGGGCTGTCAGTTCAAATAACGTAACGAAACCGATAGGAAAAAGTCTAGGACTTGAAGGAGTTGTTGGGCTTTCCACTGCTGATTGTGTGGGAATCTACCGATTGCGCCCAGCGGTCATAATGTGTTTGGCCACTCAATGACAGAGACAATGTGGGAGATAGTTTCAGATATATCTGATTGTGTGGCAATCTACCGATTGCGCCCAGCGGTCATAATGTGTTTGGCCACTCAATGACAGAGACAATGTGGGTGATAGGTACAGATATATCTGATTGTGTGGGGATCTACCGATTGCGCCCAGCGGCCATAATGTGTTTGGCCACTCAATGACAAAGACAATGTGGGTGATAGTTAGGCTAGCTTCACACTCATTCGGTTCGGTTCGTTACCATAAACGAATGAAGCTTTCATACATGTCAGGTTTTAATTCGTACGGTTTTAATTAGGTATTTTCTTCTCAAACACAGCCGTGGTGTGATAGTTACAGATATATTTTTTGAAAACTTGAAACCCTCAAACACTAATAACTTTGAACCTCTGTCACTCAGCGAACATATCACCACAGTTCTTATTCTCACTCATGGTGATAGACTGAAACAGTCAATATGTGCAGTCAATTATTTGACTGAAACAGTCAATTATCGAAAAGTTTATGGGGTGGTGGGGTTTTGACAAACCAGGGGATTTCCGGTCGTTAAACAGTTCAACTTACTGTCAGAGCTGGAAATTCCATGTATTCAGGATTTCAAAATTCACAAGTTGAGATAAATGAATGAAGAGTCGAATAGGAAGGAATGGTCATTATAAAGCAGATGATTATCGGAGAGCATATTATATCGTTATCATAGGAGTTAAGCTCAAGAATTTTTGATTGTATCAGTTTTAAATTATGTTGTTGGAACTTGTATCTATCGTATTCAATTTGTATTGTATGCTTGAATTGAAAAAAATCTTTATCCATTTTATCTACCTATATATTTATCACTTCGACAGCGAGAGAGACCGAGACACATTATGTGACTAGCAGTAATGACGTCACTACGTAAACAGTGCACGTGTGTATGGGAGCTATGTATCACTCCCATTTGACCATTGGGCGCAATCGGTGTAGGTTCGATTGTGTCCTCTCTACTTATAGGAAGTCAGTCCTCCCACTTTCTTTTGAAGAGTAGAAACATGTATAGTAAATTGTGTTCCACATTGTTCAACGATTACTTTTGTATCCTTTTGAGTTATCGAAGTATAATAATAATTATTATTATTAGAAGTTGTTCCTATCCTGCACCAAGTGTAGGAAGATTCAGTTGAACACTTAAAAGTTCTAACTACTTGTCTGATGCTATAAAATTCTGGTATTATATATGAATCTTTCGAGATTTGACATGCGTTTTAGATTAAAAGTATTGTAATAAATGTTGAAATTTGTTCCTATTCTACACCTATATAGCATCAGATGAACCTTTCATCCACTGGCAGGTTTCATCCTCATCAGAATGTGAATCACTCAGACCACCATGAAATTAAAAAAATTGAGTAGAACGATTGAGACTTCAAAACGCTTGGACACTCGGTATAAAATCAAGATGACACTGATCTACTCATTTATCATATTCATTAATCTATTGCTTAAGAACCTTGGAAACCAACCAATTATTATATTATATTACTCGAAAGGCTGTTCAGTACACTTTTTTTAATTTAAATTGGATAATCTTTCCCAATATAATTTATTGTTGAGTAAAATGGCAATATAATATAATAATAAAAATATTAGTTCAAGGAGATCAAGATATGGTAGAATAATTAGGAATAGAGAGCGATTGGATTTGTATAATTTATTCTCATTCAGGATTAGGCTATATCTTTGAAAATTGAACTTTGTAATAAATGTAGAATTAGGATTAGGCTATATGGTTGAAAATTGAACTTTGTAATAAATGTAGAATTAGGATTAGGCTATATGGTTGAAAATTGAACTTTGTAAGTAGAATTAAGTTTATATGTTTGTATCATTTTGTGATACCCTTTGAGGAGGGAGATGTTGTATTGAGAGGTTGGTGACACTGTCAGATGATGATGGCACTGGCGTGGTGCGTGTGTGTGTTCCAGAATGACTCGACAAGTGTTAGTTGAAGTGCTAACTTTCCAGATTCCGTTTTCTTTCCAGATCATAAACGGTTTCGACTATATTAACAGAATCTCTTAAAATTTCAAAAAATGTATCTTTCCAAACTAAAACATTTTATTCCCCATATCGTTCATAAATAAAAAAGTTACATTTTTAGTAAATTCGATAACTTGTTTATTTTGGCGAAAATCGCGAAAAAATGCATATTAGAACAAAGCCAATGGTATACTGAATGTATTAAAAAAACTCCAATGGAAAATTCGAAACCGTTTATGATCTGGAAAGAAAACGGAGTTAGCACTTCCAACAACTCATAACTCACTTATTAGAGGAGGAGGAGGAGGAGGATTGATTGATTGATTGATTGAGTACTTTATTTATGTAGATTACAATATATACTGGCTTATACACTTATATACAATAGCTTACAATACAGCAAAATTATAGATGAATTTACATAATATAGACTAAGAAAATAATCGTTGAACTGTATAATATGATATGAAAAAGCAATTTGTAATATAATAACTATAGATAATAATTATATTGTTATGCATCTACATAAATTGGCGGAGCTTTGGACATATCACTGTTGTAATAGAACTACATAATTTTTATTATTTGCCATGAATTTTCACAATGAATAGATAAATTGTTGACGACGGTGAAAATTCATGACAAGTAAAATTATGGAAAAAATGAGAGGCTCTGGCAGTCGGTGGTAAGGACGGGACCTGGAAACATCTACAGCAGATCAACCAGCCCGACTTCTCCCTACTGAGAGTAACATAATGTACGGAAAAAATTTGAACATGATAATATACATTGGAGGCAGAATAGATGGGTTTTTTTTTTGGTATTTGTGTAAATAAGAACCATAAATTATTAGACCAACACTAGGGTGTATCATAGCTGATAATAAAGCAATATAGTTTAATTATGTTATCATAGATAATATTTCAAAGTAGACTATTTGAATATCATATTACTTTTGATAATTCTCGAAAAATTATTCGAATAATTCAATATTATTAGCAATTACAAGCAGCATTATAAGGATTAAATCAACATCCGTTAATATCAATATTAATTGAACCGAATTATAACGTATTATGTCAATTTGATCTCAAAAAACACCTGTTACTATTCGTCGTATCTTTGGCGAAAAAAATTCTTCCACATCAGCTAAACCTGTGTACTGAATTTTCTTTAATATATTTCCATCAATTATTGAAAAAATGGAGGAAACGCAGAAAAGCTGAGAAAACGCTAATTTTGGGCGTATCTTTGGCGTTATTTCAAATTCCTTCTAACACAACATTATTGCACCCCAGCTGAGCTCCTGTAGCAAATTTGAACATTTTCAGTTCATTTGTTTTCGATAAAGCTGAGAAAACGCTAAAAAACGGAGATTTTGGGCGTATGTTTGGAAATCCGTTCTTATTGCGCCTCTAAAGGGCCAACTGAACACACCTACCAAATTTGAAATGTTATGTCATATTTTTATTATATGTTAGGACGATCCAGTCGGGGGTCCAGACTAAACGTCTGGCTAAACGGATATGGCGAGCAAAGCGAGCCTGACGGCTAGTAATATAATATTCCCAGGAATAGCTCTGATTGAAGTAGCAGTACCCAATAAGTTTTTCCGCGATAAATCAGGACCTCCTAAATAGGTATTTAGGAGGTACTGGATAAATGCATTTCAATCTTCAACTTGGTGCCAGCCTAACAAAGTCAATTCAATTTAATGCCTAACTGACAAAATTTTTAATTTAGTTACCAAAACAAAACTGTTTCGAAGAGGTACTCTCTCTTCATTATAGTTCTATATTAACATATGGTATGGACATTTCAATTATAATTTTAAGATATTGGAATATGGAGAATATACATGCTAAAAGACGAACTTTAAACCCTTAAAACCACCCTTAGAGCTTAAATATCGCCAAAAGATTTCTTAGTGCGCCTCTAAAGGGCCAACTGAACATACAAAATTTGAACGTTTTTGGTCCGGTAGATTTTTAGTTCTGCGGGTGAGTGAGTGCCATTTCGCTTTTATATATATAGATTGTATGGTATGAGATGTTGTGATATTTCTCCATAATTGAAATAATAAGAAGTTGATGTTGGCAATACCACTTTAATTAATTCGAGAATTAATTCATCTCACAGAACCAGGTTTCATGGTAACACCTACCATGTGGTAGGTTTATAATTTCATTTCAAGAATGGAAGTAGACATGAACCACATATCCACAGAACATGAAATAAGTTAAAATCGCCCAAAGGAAATTATTCTTGAAAAGCAAGAAGAGTGAAGTTTGCAATTCAAGGTTCACCTTGGAAAACAAGAAGGGTACTTGACGTTTATTCATTTATTTCAATAATATCAGTAGCCATGGACCACGCCTCCATAGAACAAAAAAGAATAAGTTGAACTCGTTCAGAGGGTATGTTTTTTGAAAAGCCAGAATGATGAACTTTTAAAATTTGAGGTGAAAACTTCTACAATTTGAGGTGAACCTTGAAAAACAAGGAGGGTTCTTGACAATCTTTATTCAATTTCAATAATGTGAGTAGCCATGGAAACACGTATCCATAGAACTTGAATAGAATAAGTTGAATTCGCTCAGAGGAAATGATTTCTGCAAAGCAAGAAGGGTGAACCTGCACCCATCGATAGAAGAGCAGACAACACGAATTGAATCGAGACTCGGTCGTGGTCTTATCGCGTCTTGACTGCTGAAGAAAAATAGCTGTGTGGGATATCTTTCGAGTGGGGGACTTGAGCTAAGATGGAAATAGATAGGGAAGGCCCATGGTAGGGTATTGACAAGTGTGGGCTGTCAGTTCAAATAACGTAACGAAACCGATAGGAAAAAGTCTAGGACTTGAATGAGTTGTTGGGCTTTCCACTGCTGATTGTTTGGTAATCTACCGATTGCGCCCAGCGGTCATAATGTGTTTGGCCACTCAATGACAGAGACGCTGTGGGTGATAGTTACAGATATATCAGATTGTGTGGGAATCTACAGATTGCGCCCAGCGGTCATAATGTGTTTGGCCACTCAATGACAGAGACAATGTGGGTGATAGGTACAGACATATCTGATTGTATGGGAATCTACCGCTTGCGCCCAGCGGCCATAATGTGTTTGGCCACTCAATGACAAAGACAATGTGGGTGATAGGCTAGCTTCACACGCATTCGATTTCATTCGGTTCGGTTCGTTACCATAAACGAATGAAGCTTTCATACATGTCAGGTTTTAATTCGTACGGTTTTAATTAGGTATTTTCTTCTCAAACACAGCCGTGTTTGGATTTTCACAGTCCATGCTGGTATATTTAAATATAACAGCTAGTGTTAGATTGTAAGATGTTATTTCTTGAACAACAAAATTTCAAAGTTGATTACAAATTTTTAATTATTTGAATAGTTTCTTTTTGATTATGTTAATTTTTGATGTTCAGAGAGATTATTTTTTTAAATTGAAAATTTGTTCCTTGTTTTGATACATTGTATATAAACTTCATCTCTTCTCTCTATTGATGAAATCATGTAATATTCGTGGAAAAATAAGAAAATAAAAATTCTCCCTGAGTTTCAATTAATATCTTTCATGTTTTTCTAGCAAACTATTCATTGAGAAAAAATGTTACTGTGAACTAACAGCAATGAATTGACCATATGATTTTGACTTGGAAAATTTTGAAACAGATGATTACGATATCAGGTTAAAATAAAAACAAAAAAGGCAAGCTTGTGTAAAAGACTTTGTTTTTTCCTGTTTCCCTAGCAACGAATTCGAATATGATGAAATCTATTCGTGTCGAGGGGGCGTTCGGTGCTATGTGGTTGCTATTCGGTACCGAATTCAAACCGAATCATCGTTCCACACTTATCGGAGTTTGCCAAAAATGAAATGAACCGAACCGAACCGAAAGTGTGTGAAAGTAGCCTCTCGCTAGCATCGAATTGAAACCTGATAGAATTTATTAGAGTCAAGTGGGCGTTCGGTTCTATGCGGTTTCTATTTGGTACCGAATTCAAGCCGAATCATCGTTTCACACTTATTGGAATTTGCCGAAAACGAAACGAACCGAATGAGTGTGAAACTAGCCTTACAGATTGTGTGGGAATCTACCGATTGCGCCCAGCGGCCATAATGTGTTTGGCCACTCAATGACAGAGACGCTGTGGGTGTGATAGTTACAGATACTGTATATTTTTTTGAAAACTTAAAACCTTCAAACACTAATAACCTCTGTCAATCAGCAAACATATCACCACAGTTCTTATTCTCACTCATGGTGATAGACTGAAACAGTCAATATGTGCCAATTATCGAAAAGTTTATGGGGTGGTGGGGTTTTGACAAACCAGGGGATTTCCGGTCGTTAACCAGTTCAACAATTACTGTCAGAGCTGGAAATTCCATGTATTCATGATTTCAAAATTCGTCACAAGTTGAGATAAATCAATGGAACACTTTTAGAGTCGATAGGAAGGAATGGTCTTTATAAAGCAGATGGTTATCGGAAAGTATATATATATATCGTTATCACTTCGACAGCGAGAGAGAGCGAGACAAATAATGTGTCTAGCAGTGATGACGTCACTACGTAAACAGTGTACGGGTGCTTGGGAGCTATGTATCACTCGCATTTTACCGCTGGGCGCAATCGGTGTAGGTCCGATCCGATAAAGTCCTCTCTACTTATAGGAAGTCAGTCCTCCACTTTCTTTTCAAGAGTAGAAACATGTTTAGTAAATTGTGTTCCATATTGTTGAAGGACAATTATTCTAGTATCCTTATGAGTTATAGACCAAAAGTGTTATAATAATAATATTATTAGAAGTTGTCCCTATTCTGCGCCAAGTGTAGAAATATCCAGTTTAATCACTAATCCTTGAAATATGTATCTGAGGCTATATCTTGTATCATATGGATCTTCCTTTCAGAAATTTTGATGGTTCATCCTAAGCAAGATATAGAGTGAAATGTATGAAGAATGTGTTCAATCCAATAGAACATACCAGTATTTATATTATTAATCTATTAATTATTATTTTTTATCTTACTGAGCTGTGTGTATTTGTTTTTCTAATTGATTCCGATTGTGAATATTGTGAGTTTAAATAAATAAAATTTGAATTTGAAATTTTAGAGCACTCGAAACTCAATGGAATGGAAAAAGATGAGTAGAACGATTGAGACTTCAAAACGCTTAGACACTGTATAAAATCTAGATGACATTGATCGATTTATTCATTTTATTGATCTGTTGTATGTATATTCTTGAAAACCTACCATTACTTGAAATTGATATCGCAACTCAACTTTTTCAACAAGAATGAACAGTTCACGTCCTATATACCATCCAGTGTCAGCTATCTTCTATATAATGCAGTGGCAAGGAAGAGAATCGGCAACGCTTTTCTCCTAGCGTTCTCCACTGCCATTATAACGTGGACCTTACTCTAGTTGAAATTCACATTTATAAATTACGCAATTGCTGAAATAATAACACTGATATTATTTGGCGTTTGTCGGTTTGTAGCGTTAGAAAGTGAAGATCAGTCAGTTGGGTAGGATTACTCACCTCTCATCTGTCGTTGGGGAGGAGTAAGAGGTGGAGGAGGAGGTAGATGAGGAGTAGTAGTAGTAGTAGTAGTAGTAGTAGGAGAAGGAAGAGTAGTCGGAGACAGTGTAGTAAGAGGAGGGGGAGGAGAAGAAGAAAGAGAAAAAGAAGAAGAAAAAAGAAGGAGGAGGAGGAAGAGGAGGTGAAGGAGAAGAAGGAGAAGAAGAAGAAGGGGGAGGAGGAGGAGGAGGAGAAGGAGGAAGTGCAGGATGAGGAGGAGGCGGGGAAGCAGTAAGAGGTGGAAGCGCGGGTCAGTCGTGGTAGAAGTTAGCAGTGAGTTTGCTTGTTCGCTAGCATCAACTGGAGACTTGGACGCTAGTTTTAAGGGTGATTAATTGAAAGCGCGGTCCTCGGGGTCCTGGGGAAATCAGTCTACGCTGCCGGTTTGGCTCCATCATCATCAAAACATCCAAAGATGATAATATTGCGCCGGCTCATCCTACGTTGCCACCAAGGCGGCTGCACTCCCATTCAACTCGTCACTCCCCCAAGACACGCCAGACAAACCCTTCTCCTTCTCCTTCTCCCCTACACCCCCGCAAACTCAACCCTCCCCTTCCACCAACCAACCGCACAACAATAACTCCATGTAATATCACAAGTCTCCGTCAGCCATCATCTTGATAATCAACGTCTCTGTAACAATTACCGGGCAGATTCAAAAGTGGCCCAAGCATTTTCCAGTCTAGAAGTTCTTTGTTTTTCGTGAAAATCTGCGTATTTTTTATCTCTCAAGGTTTGTCCTTCCAGTTGTGTGAGGATCCTAATTTCTGTTCCAATATTATGGAGTCACTATTATGAGTCCAGAAGTCTTTTGTTTCTCTTGAGAGTCTGCGTATTTTTGGTCAGTAGAAAAAAATTTTTTTTTGTGTTCTTTCAGTTGTGTGAGGATCCTTATATTTTTCCGATATTAAGGAGTCACTCAAGCATTGACTCCAGAAGTCCTTTGTTTCTCTTGAGAGTTTGTGTATTTCAGTCTGTAGAGAATAAAATTTTATTTGTTCTTTCAGTTGTGTGAGGATCCTTATAGTATATATCTTACAATCTATCTAAATTTGAAATTGATTGTTTTGTTCTGATTTGTAGTTTCAAATCGATGATTTGGTGTAGACTACGAATTGTAATGGACATAACTTACATAAAATTTGAACAATTCTAGAGAAAATTAGGAAATTGAAGAAGTTTTGGGCAATAGCTGTTTTTTTTCCTTTTCCGACTTTTGTATTGTTTGCTCTATCCAATTAATATATATTATGGTGTCGGTCAAAGCATAAGGTGCGTACAGATATACGCGCCGCGAACATGATCAATCCACTCTTAATCAGCTGATTATATCTGTATTTTTACAGAAACGGTAAGATACAGTTATAAAAAGCTTGACATCAGCTGATTAAAAGTGAATTGCTCATGTTCGCGGCATGTGAATCTGTACGCACCTATAGGATTACCATCATTGCCTTCTTGAGGATTCAGGTTTGTTTTTGATCTGCTGAGAGATTTTCCTCTGTTCGTTTATTTGTATGAAGATTCTCATACCACAGACAAGAGAGAGTACCTATGCTAAAGAGAGACATCAATAGAATCAGATAGAATAGAAAAAGATATTGATAGAAATAGAGGAAATAGAGTCTGTGCTCCAGTATTTTCCTACAGGGGGAGTTTTGGTTTGATCATGTTAATATTCTTCTAAACATTATATCAATTTTGTGCTTGTGTGAAAGAATATATGAATGAAATGGAATGTGCAGCCACTAGAAGTGTGGCATTTTTTTCAAAAACCCGGTAACTGATGAGATAATGCATTTCATGCTATTGTATTTATACAGAAATAGAGAATTTGAATTTGAATAATCTACTCAGAGTCCGAAATTTCGAGAGCAAAGCACTTTTGTCCAAGTACCTATATTTTAATCCCATGTATGTTAAAGACAAGATGATTCACAATATAAGATAATTATAAATTATAAATGATTAAAATTTCCCTTTAGAGATTCACTTCGGTAACCTCTGCGTGATTTCTTTGTCAATTCATGTATCTAGAGGAGGAGAAGATGAAACAATAAATAGTCGCAGACCCAGTAAATTTAATTGTTTCTACCTTACAGTTGATTCTACGCCAAGTTAAAAAGCTTTCAATTAGATGGAATAACATCGATAATTTATCAATTATTATCTAGAACTTTGGTTAGTCTCATGGAATAGACCCTTATATTTGCATACAAATAATTCACGTAAGATATTCTGTGTTCATTTGGATTGATTTCACTGTTCTATTGAATTTGAATACAATATTGGCATACAAATAGTAAATAATGGAAAAATAACGGTCACAGCTTGAGAACAAATATCACTGATCAATCATTTCTCAGAATGTTTCGGAAATGTTTTCCCCAACAAATTGACATGTGCTACAATTCTAAGAATTTGTTCAAATCAAGGAAAATCACGTGCATGAATTCCCGATTGAGTTATTGAACTTGTTTCAATACAGCTATCTACTGTTTCATCTTTAGCACACGTGTGAGGCGAACAAATAGAGCCACGCACAACGGTATTCAATTCATTTTACCTCTGAATTCGTTCAATCAAACATCACAGGGATCTAAGTTTCATGAGGAAAATCAATAGAAAAAACGGAAATGATAGCTTCATCGTGTGCCGGGCACTGTCTTTAATTCAGGCCTTTCCCCAAGTTATAATAGTAAATTTAATACACAGTAGACTAGAGCCATTATTGTAAGTGAGTTAGCGAAATAAATTATTTTCTCTCTCTATTATGAACGGCCATGACTTCGAGTTTCCCATGATAGATATTTAAAAATTGTGGCTCCGAGTCGTCGAGGAATGTAGATTATGGAATTATCTCTAAAACTTAGCCTTCTTGTCGCGACATAAAATGCGATAAGTTGGAAAACAGCAAGCATTGTAATTATAACAAACTACCGATTTTGCAGTTACTATTTGGTCCAAAGGCTGTAGAAGCCACGCGACGATTGGTCAAATTGATTCCATTCGCCCAATAGGAGACCTGTTTCTAAATACAGTAGTGGGGATTCCCCAGTCGAGAGACCAGATTACGTTCCGGAGGACACTTTGCTAGGAGCACTACGAGAGTAAAGATGTAGTCACTATGTTTCCCCTTTTTGGGCAGGTTTATAAGTTTATTTCAGTAGTTAATGTAGGAGCTAGTTTTATTTTTTTATTAAAGTTTAAATTTCTAGTAGTGCCATGTCCTGAAAAGTTTAATTGTGTTTCTCCATCATGTACGAATAATTGTTTCTTCAATAACCGCTAAGGTACGTAAAATAAGGTTAAAATATAATTTAGGGAATTTAATTGATTGAAACTTCCATAAGAGTATTGAATTAATTAAGCCTGTTATTTTTCAAGTTAATAATATTGATTGAGAATAATCCTTTTGATTTTATTAGTGATGGAAGATAATTATAAATTTTTTTCTACAGAAGTATAGAAAGTTTTCAGTTACGTTACATTTGAGTTATTGTTTCTGGAGATATATTATCGTAGAGTATTGCTGAAAGTCAGGAAGATAGCCTTTAAATTGGAATGAAACTTTTAAGATTATGTTCATATTGAGTTTAAGACTCAATTTTATATTTTTCTGACTGTGTTTTCTCATGGCATTGAGGCTTTTAACTGAACGCGAATTTATTAAATTATAACAGAACTTTTGAATTATTTGTGAAGAAGATCCATTAATTCTGATACAAAGAATCAGTAGTTTGAAGATAAAAATCTATATAAAATGAGGATTCAAATAGAATGAGAGAATTTAATTAATTGTATATTAATGACACTCTGGCAAGTAAATTTGTTTTAGATCTGTTGAATTTTGAGAATGAAATCAGAACGTCAAGATAAAATCTAAATTAAATAATTGAATAAACTCCTGTTTTAGCTTTTGATGAATTGTAGGAAGAGTTAGAAATTAATGCTGTAATACATTTATTTACAGCGGTTCATGTGTGTCCCCAAACCAACTTCTTGTACTACCACCCCTTTGGTTCCGCAACTTTATGTAAAACCGCTTCAAGACACCCGTTCAGACGACAGGTCTAGGGACGTAAGAGGACGTCGCCGTCAAGCCAAATTCAACCGGTGAAAGCTCACCGCCAAAAACAAGGTACTGTAACCCCGACGATAAAGCAACGTACAAACCAACGAAAGTGCAGTGTAGTGAAACAAAGGTTCATTCGAGAATGGCAATAAAAAGTGGGGATTCAAAATTATTATGAAATGGGTTATATGGGTTACTATCGACGAAATTTGGGTTCAACAGGTTTTTTTCTCTCTTGAGTAATTTCATGTTGAAATTAATTGGTTATTTTGTGACTGATCTTGTTTGGTTTTGTGACGTATTGCTATCTAAATGGGGATAGTAATGCGCCCCCGAATCAGATGAAGAATGTCAACAAATTAACATGATATTGTTGTTTCTGTTGTTCGATTTTAGTTGCCAATGTTATTGAAGCTGTTTGTATTTTTTTTGTTCAATTATTTCAAAGTGTAGTGTTATTCTATAGTATAAACCTATTAAATCAGGCATGGCAAGATTAATTGAAGTTTTCTTGACTCTAGCCCGTTCACCTGCATGAATTAGGTATAGACTCAGGTATTTTCTAGATGTGCCGGCCTATTTCTAAATTCTAAATTTTATTCAAAATTATCTTCTCTAGGCACACAACTGCGCCACTCTGCTGTCTAGAGATATTTAAATCTCTGGAATTCAAATTTCCTAAAAAAATTAAATTTTTCATAACTTAGGCCTACTCTAATCATACTAGATCAATTTTTCTGAGTCTACACTTAATAATTCATTCTGTGAACGTGTTAACTGTCAATATTTTGGGTTTGGAGTTGAATGAATAATTTATAGTTGCTACTCCAATTTTTCTGATGTTTAAATAATTGTAGATGAAATAGGGAAGTTATTAAGTTCAGTAAATCCATTAAAATGAAAATCTTTTGAAGTGCTTAAAGATAAAGTTAGGTATCATTGATGCTTAAGTTGAAAGTATTCTAAAACTTAATATTGAAATTGATTTTTGAGAAATTGAAGGTTTAACGGTAGAATAAAAATTGGTAGAAGAAACTAGCATAGGTGAAAAACAACTGATTCTAAGTGCTGAATAAATTTTTGTATTCTGTAATTCCGTGAATGATGATAGAATTATTGTAATGTCAACGTACGTATTCTGGTCTCACGTCGGTAGTTGAATATCATTATAGTAGTAGTGAAAGGGAATATTGAGATTTTAAAGGTCAACCCAAGTAAATTAGGAAAATTCGGAAATTATTATGGGAGAATGTTTGAGGAAAATAGGAAATTTTTTTGATAAGTTTAGGTAGATCGAAGGTAATCAGAGAATAAATAGGAAACTGTTTTATTAGTTATTGTTGATATGTAGTTTTGAAAAGTTGATGAGTAGTTTTGGCCTTGAGATGTTTAAACTAAATAATTAGATATTGTAGATTAAAGTTGAAACAATGATCAAATCCTTGGGAATTTGTATAAGAATAAGTTGATTCAGATGAGGTTGTTAAGTCCCTTTATCAGTAATGTTTATTCTCGAAAAGGTGAATCAGTTTTATTATTGGAGATATTTTTTTTTTGGTGTGATTTTTGCGGTAGGCATGCGTAGTGATAGTGTAAAGATCCGTTGTGTTGGTGACGTTTCCTGTAGACTGTGGGGAATTTTTTTGTTTGTTTAGTTGAGACTCAAGATTTAGAGGAGGACAAGGGGATGTCCTGCCTGTGTGTGTTGTTGTTGAATTTAGGTACTCGGCGCGAGTGTAGGTCCGTGTCCAGAGAGAACGGAGCACTGCCCGAAAGTTGTCCATGTAACAAATCAAGGAATCTAGCTGTGACTAACCTTGCAAATTTGTACGGTGGAATTGTATAATTTTAGCGAAAGGCACCGAAGATGGTGTGAGCTGAGATTTTTTTTTGTATCTAGTAAACGGTCTGGTTCATTCGAGAGTTATGGGGCTCGTCAGTAGAATAACGTAAACCGAAATCTAGAATATTTAGTGAGTCTTCGTAGTGATTGTAAGGAAAACAATCAGCGTAATGCAGTTTAGGGAAGCCCAGTCAAAAGGTTCGTTAATGTTTGGTAGGAAATTCAGCCGCAAAAACACAAGTAATAATTGGAAAAAAGGGGTATTATTGAGTTTAAAGTTGCTTAGAAATTTGGTATGGTAACGAAAATTGAAGGTTTTAGACAATGAATATTTAAAGTGATTAGTTAAGGTATACAAATAAAATAACAGAGAAACTTTTTCGAGTACCTAGGTAATGTTAAAATGGTTATCAGTGAAAGTAGAAATAAATATTGGAACACTAATGAACGGGTTAAATTAAAATAAAATTAACAGTGAAATTCTTCTAGTTGAATTTGAAATGAAAAGGGAAAAATCTCTTGAGTTAAGCATGAGTTTAAATTATTCTGTAGTTGAGAGTTGAAAGGTTGATTAAAAATTTAATTGGGGATATGAAAGTAGAATATGTAGGAAAATTCGTGTCAAAAAGGAAATAGAATTTTTGTTGGGAAAATTAAATTGAGGTAATTAACAGTAGTAGGACCCTTTAGAGATAAGTAGTCAAAAAGTATTAATAAAAAAAAAAAAAAAATAGGAAAATCTTTAATGAAATGATCAATTTTTTTTAATGATGAATAGTAAAATTGCAATCAAGTTTTCCATGTGAATAAGTTGAGATATTTTGAGATCTAGTAGAGTAACTGAAACTAGTTGGATATGAAATTTATTGTTGAGAAATAATTATGTGAGGCTCCAGTAAGGTTGAAAATGTCAGTGAACTTGAGAATCAGTAATAGTGTATTAGTAGCCTATTAATGTGTTAATGTGTTGGTAAATTCAATAATGTTGGTAATCAGAAGGCAAGCAGTAGCAGTCCAACAATGCTAAGTAGAGCTGAACTTTCATATTATTAAATCATGCGATGAAAAGTATGCTTCCAGTGTTTAGAGAAAATGTCACGTACTCTAGTGAGAAGCGAAATACAGAATTATTATTGTCGATTAAAGCCTGGCACTTGATCATAGTTCTGTTTTGACTAGCGTTCTGTCGTGAAGGTTTCCTACTGGAATATTATAATGCAAAATCACGCTTGAGTCATGTTGAAAAATATCCGAAACAGATCAGGAAAAAATAGGAAACAGATCAGTCTATTGAAGACAAGATTTTTTGTCGTGAGTTATAAATTGGATAAGTTTTTGTGAGTATGGCGCCACTCCGTAGCCTTGTCCCTATACACTCAACGAGATGATTCCTAATGAATGAGAAGGAGAAAGGAGAAAAAGAGTTATGATAAAGATATTTACCGTATTTGTTATAAGGATTCATTACGGGTTCATGAAGGGTTTATTAGTCAAAGATTTTGTTACGTGACAATATAATGTATATAGAAGAAATTCCGGAATGTAAATAACTTGCGCAACTAGATTAGTCATTAAATTATGTTATTAACTTCGTAATATTAAATATATTTAGGTAGGTGAATTAGGTTTAATTTTATTTCATGCACGGCTGCATACTCGCGGTAATTGAAATTATTGTACAGTTTTCCCACGGTAGTAGATAATTGATTGTTTGGTAAATCGGGTGATGATCAATTTTTGAAGTCATCAACAGTCATAACACTATGTATGTAAATGATGTCTCTAATAATAATAATAATAATAATAATAATAATAAGTTATTTAGCATAAGACGATTTATCATAATATTCTATACTATACCCATTTTCAATAGCTTAATACTCATCCATTCATAGTTAAGAATTATACATTCACATAGTTAGGAGTTAGTACATATAGATAATATATATTCCAATTCATAAAATAATAAGAATAATGTCTAAGGCCTCATATTTATATTCTATTCGCTTTATATTTCATATTATTTTGTTGATATCCCTATTCTTTATTAGTTTACCTTCCATGATTAATACAATTATAATCTTATCATAGGTGTATTCAGTTTAACTGCTTCCGTTTTAGTTCACTTAATATAATTCAGTGATGGAGATTTCCTGCTGGAATACAATAACGGATAGAAATTTTCATAGCTACGGAATGTACATCAAGCGTGTGTCATTGCTCTCCGATGGCTCGCTAGCGTTGCAGTTTCAACCATTATTATCTCTCGACTACTATTCTCAATCGTAGTCGATGTAGAATAGTATTGCCTATTGAATTGCTTTATATTGTTAAAAATATATTGCACTCTCAACTCTATAGTAATGATAGTTAGATTTCAATACATTCAGCAGAGTGAAAAAGTTTCATCCTTTACTATTATGATCAAACGTACTTCATATTTTACAACAGCAGAGTAACATAGAACCAATTAAAACTATGATGTCTTTTAAACGTTTTCCCTTGTTAGAGTTTGCCAAGAAAATAACCAGGGACTCAATAAAGTGATTGAAGTATTCAAGATTATTATACTCGGTCCATCTTTAGTACCTACTTAAAAGGTGGACACGCCCATATTGTTTTGTCCTGACTCTTGCCACAGTTTTAAAGACTCTTGCCACAAATCTCAATTAGTTATACATTTTGCTGAATTTCGGAATGATTAAAGAGATTTCTTTTGAAGAGGGCCCGCTTCAAATTGGATCCTACTATCAATCCAGAAATTCGACTCTCCAAATCATACAGAATGCCTCTATGGTAACATATCCTGATTAGATTTCTTTTTGTGTGTTTCACACCGGAAGGAAGGGGAGTGTGCCGGGCACTGTCTTTAATTCAGGCCTTTTCCCAAGTTATAATAGTAAATTTAATACGCAGTAGACTAGAGCCATTATTGTGAGTTAGCGAAATAAATTATTTTCTCTCTCTATTATGAACGGCCATGACTTCGAGTTTCCCATGATAGATATTTAAAAATTGTGGCTCCGAGTCGTCGAGGAATGTAGATTATGGAATTATCTCTAAAACTTAGCCTTCTTGTCGCGACATAAAATGCGATAAGTTGGAAAACAGCAAGCATTGTAATTATAACAAACTACCGATTTTGCAGTTACTATTTGGTCCAAAGGCTGTAGAAGCCACGCGACGATTGGTCAAATTGATTCCATTCGCCCAATAGGAGACCTGTTTCTAAATACAGTAGTGGGGATTCCCCAGTCGAGAGACCAGATTACGTTCCGGAGGACACTTTGCTAGGAGCACTACGAGAGTAAAGATGTAGTCACTATGTTTCCCCCTTTTTGGGCAGGTTTATAAGTTTATTTCAGTAGTTAATGTAGGAGCTAGTTTTATTTTTTTATTAAAGTTTAAATTTTCTAGTAGTGCCATGTCCTGAAAAGTTTAATTGTGTTTCTCCATCATGTACGAATAATTGTTTCTTCAAATAACCGCTAAGGTACGTAAAATAAGGTTAAAATATAATTTAGGGAATTTAATTGATTGAAACTTCCATAAGAGTATTGAATTAATTAAGCCTGTTATTTTTCAAGTTAATAATATTGATTGAGAATAATCCTTTTGATTTTATTAGTGATGGAAGATAATTATAAATTTTTTTCTACAGAAGTATAGAAAGTTTTCAGTTACGTTACATTTGAGTTATTGTTTCTGGAGATATATTATCGTAGAGTATTGCTGAAAGTCAGGAAGATAGCCTTTAATTGGAATGAAACTTTTAAGATTATGTTCATATTGAGTTTAAGACTCAATTTTATATTTTTCTGACTGTGTTTTCTCATGGCATTGAGGCTTTTAACTGAACGCGAATTTATTAAATTATAACAGAACTTTTGAATTATTTGTGAAGAAAGATCCATTAATTCTGATACAAAGAATCAGTAGTTTGAAGATAAAAATCTATATAAAATGAGGATTCAAATAGAATGAGAGAATTTAATTAATTGTATATTAATGACACTCTGGCAAGTAAATTTGTTTTAGATCTGTTAAATTTTGAGAATGAAATCAGAACTTCAAGATAAAATCTAAATTAAATAATTGAATAAACTCCTGTTTTAGCTTTTGATGAATTGTAGGAAGAGTTAGAAATTAATGCTGTAATACATTTATTTACAGCGGTTCATGTGTGTCCCCAAACCAACTTCTTGTACTACCACCCCTTTGGTTCCGCAACTTTATGTAAAACCGCTTCAAGACACCCGTTCAGACGACAGGTCTAGGGACGTAAGAGGACGTCGCCGTCAAGCCAAATTCAACCGGTAAAAGCTCACCGCCAAAAACAAGGTACTGTAACCCCGACGATAAAGCAACGTACAAACCAACGAAAGTGCAGTGTAGTGAAACAAAGGTTCATTCGAGAATGTCAATAAAAAGTGGGGATTCAAAATTATTATGAAATGGGTTATATGGGTTACTATCGACGAAATTTGGGTTCAACGGGTTTTTTTCTTTCTTGAGTAATTTCATGTTGAAATTAATTGGTTATTTTGTGACTGATCTTGTTTGGTTTTGTGACGTATTGCTATCTAAACGGGGATAGTAATGCGCCCCCGAATCAGATGAAGATTGTCAACAAATTAACATGATATTGTTGTTTCTGTTGTTCGATTTTAGTTGCCAATGTTATTGAAGCTGTTTGTATTTTTTTGTTTAATTATTTCAAAGTGTAGTGTTATTCTATAGTATAAACCTATTAAATCAGGCATGGCAAGATTAATTGAAGTTTTCTTGACTCTAGCCCGTTCACCTGCATGAATTAGGTATAGACTCAGGTATTTTCTAGATGTGCCGGCCTATTTCTAAATTCTAAATTTTATTCAAAATTATCTTCTCTAGGCACAATCGTTTGTTTAAAAACTCGGATAAAATTTTTCAATGTGTACTTGAAAATTTTCTGAATCACCGAGGATTCGAGGAAGGAGTGGTTTGTTCATGTAAATGTGCAGTACTGTAACAATATCATCTCTGTAGTATTGTAGTATTGTGGTACTGTAACAATATCATCTCTGTAGTATTGTAGTATTGTGGTACTGTAGTATTGTCTTTTTCCGTTAGGGCTACTCATGAATAGAAATCAAAATCAATAACCATGTGCCCTTTTCCGACAATAAAGGGATCATAGCCGAAAGATGTTTTGAGTGAACAATTTTAAAAGAGGGTTCTTAGATTTTGATTTTGACGTGACAACGTCTTATAAATTGGTTTGCCGGGTGACACTTCAAGAAACTGTGTTACGTTCCCACGTTAAGTGCTCACAATGAGAGCGAGTGAGAGCGTTCGCTTCGGTTCGTCTGTAAAGAGCACGAATAGGAGCAGTGGCGAGCAACGCAGCAGCAACCAGCAACCGGAAGGCATTCACCTGGAGAGAGAGAGAGTGAAATGGAGTAGTCAACCTGCGCAGGCGCCGCAAGCAATCTCCAGCGACTGCGCCTGCTTAGGTGAATAAGTGAATAGGTTATGTTGTAGTAATCACAATAATGCATAATCACATAATCATGCATAAGTGAATAGGTTATGTTGTAGTAAGCACAATGTTGTGGTTCAGTGCAAGATTCTTTGTATAAATTAATGTTTTAAATATAATTCTTTGTATAAATAAATGTTTTAAATTGTTACTATTATTTCATCCTTCTTCCTACTATACGAATGAATATTCCACATTAAAATTATTTTACCACTCAAAGTCGTTGTCACGTAAAACTTTCGCCCGTATACCGACTTTACAGGCAACCATGCAATTTTTTTTATTCCTCTTGTAGTATTGTATTATTGTAGTTTTGCAGTATTGTAATAGAATAGAAAGAACGTTTATTGAATAGATAAGCTACCTTGAGCAACCTCAAAGAGGCTGCTTGATAAGGTACTATTATATAAAACATGTAAATTCAAATATAAATATACATATATCAGTGAACTTTATTTTCACTTAACAGTTAAATTTACTCATCAGTTTGTTACACTGTTAAATTTACTTACAGAATTTACTGAACAGTTAAAATCAATTGTTGGCTCAGCTCTCAAAAATCTAAAAAGTGTTATAATATATAGTCAACGTGTACTTACATACAAAAAATAGAACAGAATGAATTACAACAGGACAATACATTAATAATGAGTCACATTATGTTACATCCAAAGTGTAATTATTTAACCGCATCTTTAAATTTCTTTTCAACAGGCGCATATTAACAAACTCAGCACAATTATCAGGTAAATCATTGAAAGTTCTTGGTACAATGTACATTAAGGTGTTTCTGGCTAAATTATTCGAAGTAAATGGTACAACATACCTCTCATTCCTTAAATCATATCGATTAACTTTCATAACTGAATATTTTTTGCAGAAGTAATTTTCTAAAATCAAAGTAAACAGAAATATACCTTTTATATTCAAAACCTTGCATCTATTCAAAAGGTTCCCATATGAAATATCTCCCTGAGAATTGAACATTGTAGTATTGTAGTATTATAATATTGTAGTATTGAAATCTCTGTTGATCATCTCCGTACTATGTAGCACTCACACAACTTTCCTTGTTCATTGATCTATAAGCCTGAATTCTTAAATGAGAATAATTTAGGGGAATAACTTAATGCCGATTGGCGGCTAAATATTTAAAGCTGCGTTCACACCAAAGTTATTAAAAAAATGTTACTAACTTATAGATTCTATTAGATTGAACATAACTTATCATACACATGATGAACATATGTGTTTGTCGAGCTCCGTTCAATCTAAAGGACTCTATAAGGATAGAATCTATAAGGATTAAGCTATTAACATTTTGTTAATAACTTTGGTGTAAACGCGGCTTAAAAATACGATTATACTAATGTTATTGTTTTCAGAGTACATTTTCCTTGGTTTGAATAAATTGTGGAATTTGATGATTTTTAAAAGTTGTCAAAACAGCTGTTCTACAAATAAAATATCGACTGTTGTTCTTTTGACTAAACTGCTCTACCTACCTACCTCACGCACGCGAAGGAGGTTACAAAGTCAATTTTTTCAAGGATGGGGTTGACCTGTTAGTTTCCCAGGGAGGAGACTCATACCAGTTAATAGAGCTGATAAATACAGGGTATGAATTTGAAAAAAAATCGGTCAAGTCATTTTTGAGAAAATCGTGATGGAAATTTAACAAAATACATTATTCTCAAGAATATTACGGAGCTCCAGCAATTTTTCTAGAAATGAGACTCATGTCAGTTGATAGGGCTTATGAATAGCTAGGGTATATCTAGGGTATAAATTTGAAGAAAATCGTTAGAGCCGTTTTTGAGAAAACCGTAAAAAAATGGGTTTTTAGCCATTATCCTCCATTTTTTCCGCCATCTTGAATTGAATTTTATTGAATCTCTTAATGTCGGATCTTCATGGTATAAGGACCTCAAGTTTAAAATTTCAAGTCAATCGGTTTATTAGGAATGGAGTTATCGTGTTCACAGACTCACACACACACCCACACACACAGACCAACACCCATAAATCATGTTTTTGGACTCAGGGGACCTTGAAACGTATAGAAAACATGAAATTGGGATACCTTGAATTTTTTTGGAAAAAAAATTACCTATTACCTATGGTAATAGGGCAAGGAAAGTAAAAATGTAGTCTCACTTTGTATTTAATGACCTGCTTCACATTTGAAAAATGTAACCCTCCTCAGTATTTCATGACTTTCTGTAGATTAAAAAATATAATCCTTTGTCCTTTGTATTTCTGGACCTGCTCTGTAGACTGACAAAACTGAGACCTCCTTTGTATTCCACGACCTTTCACCGTGTTCAAAAGCTTAGTAGCCTAATAGTTATTCTTGCTCCATTCCTATTGATTTTTTCACTCAATTACGTTTCTAATTTGGAGCAGAATGGGCGCTTCTCTCCAGTCTCCAATCACCCAGCAAAAGTGAAAACGAAATCTGCTCTCTGTCGAGGAATGCTCTCGAGTCGACTGAGCAAAGAACGAAAGACTCGCAGAAGCTTCTTGACAATGTTGTGTCAATAGAGCACGGTTTCTCGGTTGATTCATTTTCAACAAGGATGATTGAAGAGTAGAGTTACAACGGCGAGAGAGAGAGAGAGAGAGAGAGAGAGAGAGAGAGAGAGACGACAGAAATTAAATCCGAAATCACGACGACGGAAACGCACTTGTTTGCTGTGCCATTTTGTTGAATAAAAATTCAATTTCTTCTCCCGAAAGTACTTGCTTCTTCCCAATCCTCTGTCTCTTTTCTTGTGAGAATACTGTTTCAGCCCCTACACAATACACTGTCTTACTCAAATACACGTCGTCATTCACAGCTAATTCGGTATTTTGCCTCCCACGTTAAATATACACGGAATTGACTTCCAGTGCTTCGATTTTTGTGTACTGTTAGCTTCTGTTTCCTGGAAGGTCAAATTGAATTGATTGTGAACGACTTCCATTGATTCTGATTTTTGTTTGCTGTAAGCTTCTATTGGCTTAAAGGTCAATTTGAATTAATTGTGAACGATTTTTATTGATTTTGATGTTTGTTTATTGTGAGCTTATATTTCCTCAGTGATCAAATTGAATTGAGTGTGAAAGGTTTTCAGGATTCAGGTTTCAAGTTTAGAAGTGGTAACATTGCGTTCCTATAATTTCAATTGACTTTAAAATGTGAATCTCACTGTAGGTTTAAGCATAGAGAAAAGATAGCTAGAAAAGATATCCCATAGTATAGAGCTGGCGTGTTCCAATTATGTTCCAATTTTCAATATTGACTCAAGCTGAAAGTCCTAGTAGTTCTCCTTCGTGAAGCTATGTGACGCTAGTAGTCTCTTCTTACATTTCCACCCCAAGAAAACTGTAATAATAGACAGTAGTCGACATAATCGGCTTGAGTTAACAAAAATTCATGAACATAAACGACCAATACCATGCGATAACTTCTCATGCTATGTTTTCTCTATGGTGGACGATAAACCATCCTGACCTACATATAGATCCCCATAAAACCATCTTTGCTCAGAGTTATTATATGTGTAGGACACTCTCCTTCAACATATTTCGGCTGGAGCGATCAATCACAACGACAAGAGAGAAAGAGAGAAATACTGCCGACACGAATCAAATCTTCAGCGGTTACACTTTTGACTTGCAAGTCGCATAATTAATTATTATCATAATTACAAGCAAGCGCGATACGTAGCTTATCAGCCGCATCTAGCCGTGTCAGAAGTTTGGCTAGGCGTGTTGTTAATAATAACTGGAAGAGAGCGTCACTGTTGGTGCTTCCCCCCCATGTTTACAGCCACCATTTTAACCCCCCTCACCATCACCCATGTTTACAGCACCCTTTCAACCCCACCCCCAAACACAGCTTTCTGTAGGCGTTTGGTTAAGTTTGCCGACAGCGCGGGAAAACATTAATCACTGTACTATATCGCGGCAATTACATTCACTAACCACGCTGCCCCCACAACAGGGGGGGTGGTGTTGGGGGATCCACCCCCCCCATCAACTTTTCCAGAAGGTGGGGGAGGGTTGGAAGCCCCCTCAACTCCCCCAGAACACCAGCCTGTTCCAAGCACTTATGTTAGCCTACAAACAGTGTGACATCACCTTGAGAAGTTATCGTACATGAGATGAAGTAATGAAGTTTCAAGCCAAGAATAATTTTCAACATAAATAATATCTCACAATTTTTCAACATTTAGTGAACATAATACTGGACTAATAGCTTATTTCGCTCTCAAATATTAAACTATGAATTCGAAATCAAAAACCTATATACTTAGGCCCGCCGCAAAGTAGACCCAGGCTAATCCACGAAAAGCAACCGTGGGATGTTTTGTAAACCATTGCTTTAGAATTATTCATAATCAATCAGCTGACAAGTGGATTATTCATTGCATGTATTACACATTTGTCTGGGAAAGCCTAGCAATAGTTTACAAAACATCTCACGGCGTGGGTTGCTTTTCGTGAATTAGCGTGGGTCTACTTTGCGGCGGGCCTTAAGGGCCGGTTTCCGAGCTCCGGATTTAGCTAAGTTCTAGACTTTTCAAACAGCTGGAGTCAGAAAACTGGCTTTCCATTGGGAAAATGAGGCGTAGTTGCAGTTTTTATGATAATCTTTATTTTCTCATTTCTATGATTGGAAACGTTTTTCCTTGACGAAATCAAACATCCCTGAATATTCAATCCCTAATTCAAAATAGCTGAAACTGTACACTATTTTCTCCTTATTTAATTTTGTGTTCAATTTTCTAGTTTTCCGAAATTTAATTTAAACGTGGACTGTGACTACGCCCCGTTTCGGAAAGTCAATTTTCTGACTCCAGCAGTCTAGAACTTAGGTAGATCTTGAGCTCGGAAACTGGTCCTGAATGAATAAATTCAAAAACTGTAATACCAGATAGATAACACTACAGTAACTATATTATAGTATCTTAAGTCACAAGGATGGGAAGGGGCCTTTTGCAGGCGAGAATGATGTTTCTAGTCGAGGCGTCAACCGAGACTAGAATTTCATTCGAGTACTGCAAAATACATTCACGTCCAAGAAACTTACACTATTCTTTGTCATAATAATCTAGAAAAGAATAATTGAGAAACAGAAAACATAACCTGCTTGTGTTGACATTACTACATGCATTCTATAAACATAACCTAGTTTACAAGTTTCGAATCAGGAATTTCTTGATTGTAGTTGACAAAACTTCCTCCTGGAGCGATAAAAGACGGCTTTTGTACCAGTTTTGCTTGTTCCTAATTCGGAACTAGGAAACATACTCGACTGTGAAGGAAACATATGATTTTATTACAGTATAGTATGCTGTGTCACGTGGTAATTTGAAACCACCAAATATTTTTAAATGAGCCAATGAAATGTAATAGAACTATAAAATGGGAAAGAAGGTTAGACCTACCCAAAGAGTAAATCAACTCAAAGCAAGTATTATTAGCGATTAGGAGTAATAGCATTATCAACAACGATAAGAAAACATGTATTATTGTGATTTAATAATTATGAGAACCCATTAGTAAGATCAAAAAATTATAAAGCGGCATAATTATTATTGGCGGATTATAAAAAAAAAGTTATAAAATTTTGAAAAAAAAATGCGAAAATAATTAATTAAAGGCCCAAATTTTTTTGAAATATTAAAAATTAGTTAAATACCAATGTGAGATACAAATGAGCCCAACGTAAGGGTTAAAAAGGGCACATTTATGGGCAACATTTGGTAACTCTCATTATATTTCAATAAAATTTTTACTGCGTGTGTTTAAAAGGGCAGCGATTTGAAAAATGAATTGAATGTTTGAAACTTATATATTCCATCATCCAAAACCCAAAGGGCAGCCCTTAAGGGCAAAATGTGTATGTAGCGTTAAATTATCATAAAATTTATTTGAATGTTGTTTTAATGGGAAGCAACTTAAAGAATTAGAACAAAAATTTTAAAAATTTAATTTTCCCTGCAATTTTATGGGTCAAAGGGCAACCCTTAAGGGCAAAAGTGCTAAATTGCATTCGATTTTCATGAAATTTTTTTTTTATTTTAAAGGGTACCGATATAAAAAATAATTTGAAACAATAATTAATGAAACCAAAGTACACTTTATTAATAATGAAATATTTTTACAATTTTTTTAAATTGTTTAAAAGTTACTTTATTTAAAATATTCAAACAGTATTATCGTCTCCCATAGTAGTTGCTAATTGTTGTTCTAGAATGTCAGCGTTGTTGTTGAGGATTGGTTGTGGATTGTTTGTACAACCAAATTCTCTGCATTTTAAGCAAGCTGGTGAACAGTGTACACCTCCCTTTCTACACCCGCATCTGGATCCACATCCTGTCTCACAATTGCATCCTGTCTCACGAACCACGGTACAAAACCTTGAGTAAATTACCGCGTTTGAAATTTTTTTGTACCCTACTGCGCAAGTATCCAACAACAATAGAAATCCAGACTCCTCTCTAGCGAACACGTTCTATGATCGGCATCATAGCAGGGCGCCGAAGATAAAATACTTGTTTTTTATAACGAAAGAGAAGTAAAAACAAAATTTTTATGTTGAAAATTTATTTATAAAAAATTACTTGTCGTTAGTATTTTTGTTTTTCATACAAGACTTCTCAGCTTAAAATTTATGAACAAAATTGGAGCAATTAAAATTTAATTTAGGGCTAAAAATGGCCATGTTATAAGATACGCGGGTCCTACACGGGGAAAAAAAGGTTCGGAAAACTCGTGGAAATGGCGGCAAACATATGTGTAATTTATTGTATACTGAATACATTTCCCACTCTTATTGTCTCTGGAAAACTGTAACATTCGTTGAAAAAATGCACGTTTTGAATTACATAAAATTGTCTGGATCAAAAAGTGTACTTAGCAAGTACATCAAAATTTGTGTGAGTATGTGAAATTATATGTTTAAGCAACTGCTATTTGGATTTTCAGTTCGAAAATTTCCCTTGCTTTCCACAGGCCATTTTCTTCCGGCCAAAAAAAATTTTTTTTTTTTTTTTTTGGTCATAACTTTCCTTTGAAGAATGTTAGAGACCTCTAACTGGTCTCAAATTGAAGCAAATTTAAATATTTGAAAAAAAGGTCCTGACAATTTTTTGTGTACAAATTGCCATTTCTGAGAAAATTGGGGGTAAAGAGTGAAAAATGAGAGTTGTCAGTGACAGCGCCATCTTTGATGAACTGTAACTATTTTCCAATAGCCGTAAAAAAAAGCTGATTTTTTTCCAGTTTCAATTAGCTTTCTTTTAAGCCATTAAACTTCATTTTCTGACGTGTACTTTTCGATTTATTAAGAGAAAACCGTGGATTTGAGGGGTGAAAATTCAAATTTTCAAACCGCTGTAACTCCAAGGGAAAGCATTTTCAGGAAAAGTCGTAAGGAAGTTTTTTTCTTCAAATAATATGTAATAGTATATTTCGCACCTAGGGCCGAAAATGAGATATTTCCGGCTCGAAATCGGTTTTTAAGTCCGAGGCCGTAGGCCGAGGACTAGAAAAGATTGAGAGCCGGAAATACATTTTTGCCCATGGTGCGAACGCTATTTTTCGCCACACCCAAAAAAAACTTCCCAATATATAAGAAATTAAAAAATAAATAAAATTCAAACAGCCTATTTTGATAGTTTGAATCTTGGTTATGACAACTTTTACTGTCAATTAATTTCAATATTACTAATTAATAATTTACAATAATGACCATATTTTTATACTATTAATATTAGGCGCGAGCTTCGCGCGCGGTGCAATATCATGGATAGATGGATGAATAGAATTTTTATTACTATTTTGAAATAATGTGATGAAAAAATTAATATAATTGCATATTTCACAGTTTTGTTTCAAAATATATCTAAAAAATTGATTGAAATTTAAATTACGGTAACTAATATAAAAAATAGGTATTAAAAGTCGAAATTCATCGACAAAAAAAAAGTCATTGACTGAGATTCGAACCTAGATCATGTTTGTTATTCACTGAGCTTTGAGTTCTGACTGATGTACGCCTTAACGCTCTCGGCTATTCCGTACTGTTGAACGTTGATGCCTGACTGATAACCCTTAGCATACACGTAATACTGTAATACTAGACTTCTAAAAAAGTTTACTTCACTCCTAAAAAGCGTACCGTACAACAGACTTTGGCTCATGACTTATATTATTAAATAGTTATTTGTGCATCTAGGGACTAAAGTGCAACTTTTTCTCCCTGAGGGAAACTGTTGTCGCCCGATGGTGTAGCCGAGGGCGACAATTTCCCTGAGGGAGAATAAGTACTTTAGTCCCGTGATGCACACAACATTTTTCCTCCACCTACACCAATACCTATAACAATGAATAATTTTACTACATCTTCACGCTTTCACACTATTTTTTTAAAAACAAAATTTAGCTCACCTCTGATAATAATTTGTTGATAGTTGCTAGTTGATAGTTGATAGTTGATAGTTTATAGTTTCCTTATGAGTCACAAAATTCCATGTAGCGTATTAACTATTATATATAGATAGTTTATAGTATAGATGATGATTGTTGATAGAGATGATTGTTGATAGTGTAAAAGCCTACTTCTGATAGTAATTGTTTATTGTTATTGTGCACCCATCACAATTTTGAAAGACCGTGTTCGGGGTTGATAGAACAGAACTGGATTGAAACTGGTGCGTTGCAGCCACTGGCATAGGCCTAGTTGAAGTGTGATCAACATCGCTGGAACTGGATTGAAGCTGGTGTGTTGTGGCCACTGGCATAGGCCTAGTTGAAGTTTCATCAACATCGCTGGAACTGGATTGAAACTGGTGTGTTGTGGCCACTGGCATAGGCCTAGTTGAAGTTTCATCAACATCGCTGGAACTGGATTGAAACTGGTGCGTAGCAGCCACTGGCATAGGCCTAGTTGAAGTTTCATCAACATCGCTGGAACTGGATTGAAGCTGGTGTGTTGTGGCCACTGGCATAGGCCCAGATGAAGTGTGATTTAAATCAATGTTGCTTGTTGTTTGGTTCAAAATCCTGTTTGCTGTTTGTATTTTATTTCCAATTGATTCTTCAATATAGCCTTCGGCGACAGTAGTACTCTTCCATCCGCCATGTCTTTTAAGCTGGGTCATTGTTCCTCCAGCATTAACCAGCAAAGTAGCTGAAGTCCGCCTTAGAGCGTGTCCAGTATACAAGTTAGGATTGGGAAGTTGTAAGTATTGTGCAATACTCATGGGTATTTTTCCCAGGGAATTTTCCCCATGGCTTGATTGTAGCATCTCCCATTTTTAAAACTTAAAAATAGCCGGGGTGATTTTGTTGTCTTTGGTCTTAAATTTAAATACTTTCTGAAATAATATAAGTAGTCTATGTCTCGTTGTGTGCCATTGATCACAGTGAAAACACGTCCCTTGTTGGTTTTAGAATCAGGTACATTAACTATGAGAATTGAATCTTTGTCCTCAATGTCACTAACAGTCATATTGCACAATTCACCCATTCGGCAAGCTCCACAAATACCAAAAATCAAGGCTACTTTTTTCAATAAGTATTGTTCATCTGGAGCATTTAACAGGAATTTATTTACCTCCTCTTTGGTGAATGTTTTAGACTTCTTAGGTTGATAGCCTACATTTTTCTTTTTCAGAAAAGCACCCACTTTCGTAAAATTACTGATGTCTATGTTGTGTTTCACAATAATTGTTGCTTTCAACATTGAATAAATGGTCCATAAATAACTTGGGCTACATACCTGTGCTTGTTGTGAGAGGTAAACAAGGATTACGTTTTCTGAAATTCTTACTGTTCCACCACAATTCTTCTTGCACCATTCAACGAATAAATCATATCGCTTGATGTATAGTTCCTTTGATTTTTCCGGAAGCAAATTTTCAGTTACATTTTCAGCTTCGTGTCGAATGTTCGGCGGAGTTAGAACAACTCCTCATCACTCTCACTTTCCATTTTATAAAAACGAAAATAACTTCTACAATACCGGTAGCGGATTTCGAAGATCTTAGTAGGTAACCAAGAAAAAACATAACCTGCAATCTTGTTTTCTGTGCAGACACGCTCAGTCATCTCTGTTAAAGTGGGTTTTCGTTTATGCGTAAATGCCGTCGTCGACCATGACAGGGAGAGAATCTCAGATTGGGTAGATTTCAATCTGTCTACATAACTTAAAAGATTATGTTAAATTATGTTTTAATGGAGCAGGTTGAGCTTATACTTTTTTATACTTTTAAATGGCAATATTTTGATATTATTGAAAATGTTTATTTCTTTATTAATAAAGACAAATAATGAAAAAGTTATTTAATCAGCTGTTTTAGCACACTTGAAATTTGGACAATATGAATGTCAACAATGCTTGCCGTCGTCGACTGCGGAAAAGTTCGCATAAACGAAAACGTACCTTTAGATGAACGCTCTCGTAGAGATGCCGATGATGTTAGAGGTGTGTACTTTTTCATATCCACCAACGGTTGAACATAACCTAACAATCGAAATAGAGCTACTTATTTCCTAGAGCTAAAATATTCCAAAGATCGAAATAGAGCTCTTTTACTTTTCCTCTACCGACCACGACAGTGTTGCCACATTCCTCATTCTTCAATCGCGGCGTTGTCGACTTCTCCCATGTTAATCTTATGGGTTTATTTTTACTCCCTTGGAGTAAAAGTGATCACTTTTCCCGCTGGGAATTATTTTTAGTCCCATGGGAGGAAAAGTAGTACTTTAGTATTCGATTCCAGGGTGTAAAATGAGACTTTTGATAGTAGGTGGAGGAAAATTAATATTATTATCTGTCTCACAATAAAATTCTCACTCTGAATTAAGTCAGATAACGTAGGCTATGTAGGCTACTATAATAATAGAGTATAGCGCAAATTTGAAGCCGGTTTGCTGGCATTTTCACAACAAAATATTGCTCTGAAAATAGTTAAATCATAGAGAAAACATTCGAAGATTCAATCTTGAGTGGGCCTAATGTTTTCTCTATATGGTTTAATATTGAAGAAAAATTATCTAAAAGTTTTAATAATGAATTACGGAAAAATTACTAGGCTGAGTTTCACCAGTACCAGTAGGCTTACCTTAAACTTTAGATCTGTGCTGTATTTGCTTATTATTATTGTTGATTGTATTGCATTAAGAAGTGGAATTCGATAATAAAAAAGAAACAATTATTACTCTACCTCACTTTTAAATATTGATACAATTATTGTACTTTGAATTCAAATTCGATTCTTCACTTTCAAATACTTGCGATACGTACCTTTCTGACAATGGGCAATGTAGCCAACATTATATTGTTCAGGCTATGGAGATATATCATCGTATTCTATTGTTTGATATCAAAAACACAATAATAAATATTAAATTATGAAACAGTAATTTATAAAATAATTATTATAGACATAATACCGCGATTCACGATACATAATTATATAGATTTTACAGTCATTATGAGATATCTCTCTATGATTTTTGTGAGATCGGACACGATCAGCTGTTATTCAAGGTCATTTTACAGCCCTAGGGCCGTAAAGTTTTACCGGCCTGGTCGGAAAACAATCACTTTCGGCCTCCATATGACGCACGTAAGCCAGCTCATTACATCCAAGTGTGGCGAAAAATACGATTCCGTTATTTTTTTTTATTTTCCGGTTATGGCTTACGGGGGGGGTTACCGCCCCACGGGGGGGAGAGTCCCCACCCTTAAAATATATAGCGAATACTTAAAACATACTAACAAAACATAATAACTACAAAAAGTTTTAAATAAACCTGAGAAAATTTTATGCAAGGTCTAAAGCTTCAGGTGCTATACTATTATGGAAATACAGCAATGGACTGGCTTCTCCACACATCTGTGTAATCACTTGTCAGCTGCCCTGTTACCATAGGTAAGGAAAGTATCACTTTCCAAAAAAATTTAATGTGTGTGTGTGTGTGTGTGTGTGTGTGTGTGTGTGTGTGTATGTCTGTGAACACGATAGCTCCAATCCTAATTAACCGATTGACTTGAAATTTCAAACATAAGGTCCTTATACCATGAGGATCCGACAATAAGAAATTCAATAAAATTAAATTCAAAATGGCGGAAAAAATGGTGGATAATGGCTAGAAAAACATATTTTTCACGGTTTTCTCGAAAACGGCTGTAACGATTTTCTTCAAATTTATACCCTAGATAGCTACTTATAAGCCCTATCAACTGACATGAGTCTCATTTCTTGGAAAATTGCAGGAGCTCCGTAATATTCCTGAGAAGAATGAATTTGTTGAATTTCTATCACGATTTTCTCAAAAATGACTTGACCGATTTTTTCATATTCATACCCTGTATAGCTATTTATCAGCTCTATTAACTGGCATGAGTCTCCTCCCTGAGAAATTAACAGGGGGTCCACCACATCCTTGAGAAATTGACTTTGTAACCTCCTTCTCGAGCGTGAGGTAGGTAGGTAGAGCAGTTCAGTCAAAAGAACACAGTCGATATTTTATTTGTAGATCAGCTGCTTCGACAACTTTCAAAAATCCTCAAATTTCATAATTCAAACAATGGAAAATGTACTCTGAACACAATCACAATAGTATAATCGTAGTTTTAATTATTCAACCGCCAATCGGCATAATGTTATTCCCCTTGATTATCCTCGTTGAAGAATGAGGCTTATAGATCAATGAGCAAGGAAAGTTGTGTGAGTGTACCACACCAGATTTTTACTCCAATATTGGCGTATGAGGGAGGCTTCTTTTTCCTTTTATATTATCCTTGAAATGCAAAATTTCAAAAAAACCTTGTATATAAGTCGACGCGCAATTAAAAAAGGAACATACCTGTCAAATTTCATGAAAATCTATTACCGCGTTTCGCCGTAAATGCGCAACATATAAACATTTAATCATTATAACATTCAAACATTTAAACATTCAAACATTAATAGAAATGCCAAACCGTCGTTTTGATTTTTAGACCTCACTTCGCTCGGTCAATTGGGTAATATAGTTACTGTAGATAACACTAGATCGACCATCTGATCAGTACATTGGCTCATTACACTAGTGGAAATCTAACAGCTTCTTTTAGTCTCAAATAAAACATGAAGCCTCTGTCAAACAAGGGTCAGAAATGTCCCCCTTACAAAGGGGAGACATCCGCTCCCCACTACGACACAACCATCCAGCAAGCGGACAGATGTTGTGTCAAGTGGCTGTTGCCTTTTTGCATTGCAAATTCAGGCTACAACAGAACTGCTCCTTGCTTGCACCCGCGCAGCAAATGTGTGGAGTGTTGCACCGATGCTTGTTTCAACAGCGGTTGCTCCATAAACAATCCAGCTAGCTCTAGTTGGCCACTCTAATAGACACGCTGGCTGGACAATTATGCAGCTGACAAATTGTTTCAAACTACTTGCTATTGTTTTATCACTTTTATAAAATTCATTTACCGTTGATAGCTAGTGTAATAATTGGTTGCAATATGTCATTTTTAGTGCTACCGTACTTGAGACATTTCAGAAAGTATGGAATGGAATAGAATAGAATGCATTTTCAACAGTAATATGAATAATTAACATTGCTCGGGCAATGAGATACCCCATGGAAAACAAAATTGATTATTACTATTGAATAAAAACACAAATATGTTGTCAAATTCTACACTGTTTTATTTAGTACACGACCATGGTTTCGTGACTACACCGGTCACATTTTCAAGTTGACTAAAGCTAAAAGGTTAAGGTAAACATTGAACATTAAAATTGGTACATGTTAGCCAACATAACTAAATACATTTAGTGAAGAGAAATAGTAATTGGAAACTTCTAATTTACTGTTGTCTGATTATATTACAAAGAATGTATAAAATATGTATAAATATATAAATTAATTGAATATAATATAATCTTTCAAATTAATCTATAAACCTATTCTGAGTTGGGGACCAGCTGACAAGGGTGACTAGTAGTTTGTTATCATTCAAAAGAAGATGCTAAACATAACCTATATTATGGGAGTTTGAATAAAATATGAGAATTTTACATTGAATAATAAATGAATCTAGGCTCTAAGTTGAAATCAAAAACTCAAATGAAATGAAATAGAGAGAATTGGTAGCCTCTTTGTAGGTTGAACTAAAACTAAACAAGGTATCCTAAATATATTAATTTGAAAAAGAAAAAGGTAATTATGAGGATAAGTTGACTTAGATAATGTTAAAGACTGTTAGAAAAATGAAAATTCTAACAGTCTTTAACAGTATCTAAGTCAACTTATCCTTATTACCTTAACCTTTTAGCTTTAGTTAACTTGAAAATGTGACCGGTGTGGTCACGAAACCATGGTCGTGTACTAAATAAAACTGTGTAGAATTTGACAACATACTTGTGTTTTTATTCAATTATGGAACGGTTCTACAATATTGACAATGGCTCAGTCGAATGATTATCATTAAACAAAATTCCAATTGAATGCTGTAAATCACCCCGAAGACTTCTGCTACTGCAAATATTGACAATAGGGTAAACAGCTGGATGAAATTTTAATGGAATTTTGTTTAATAATAATTATTCTTTAATTAGCATTTGAACAAATGCAACTTCCAATTTATTTCCATCCGTAGACTGACTGGCCGCTATGGCTTTGCATAAAATGAGCGCTGCTATCCAGAGATTGTCAGTTTTGTGTAAGGGTAAGAATTCCTGACCGGCAATTAGGAGGTACTGGGTTCGGTTCCCAGGCTGACAAATAATTTTTTGTATAGTAGTGCTCATCGAATTTCCATCTAGCTGTTTACCCTGTGTGATGAATTTTTCAAATAGATCTCATGAAAAGAGAGAAAAAATTGTGACCACCTTTTTAAAATGAAAGAATTTGCTAAAGGAATAGTTAGCGACCGAGCGATAACGCTTACTTATCAATAACTGTATATTTGATAAGAGTACCGTTCTGTACTGAATATTTTTCTAGGAAAATTATTCAATAAAATTATAATTATTTTGCGAATAAAGCACAAATTATTTATGAATCGCTCACTGATTTTGAGGTTACACCTTGTTTACTATCGATCAGATGTTTTTAAAACAGTTCGAACGCAGCTGACTGATTCGAAGTATTGTCAAATGTCACGCTGACTTCACGTAAGATATAATACCATCTCTAAAAATTAAAACTATCCATAAAGGATCAAGAATTTCAAATAAAAAAAATAAAATGTATGTGTTATCGTTGAAATTATTTATTACTTAAGAAATTATACTATACGTCAGGTCTTATTGTAACTAAATAGGTCATAGCATGAAATTCTATTATTGATAAAATGGCAGAAATTAATTATAATAATCTCAAACCCAATAAAAATTGTACAAGAATATTAATTTATTAATAATTTAATTCAACTGAACCACATGGTAATTAAATCTCTTTGGTAGGTCTAAACCAATCACAGTGCATAGAAATAGCACCAAGACGGTGATCGTTTGAAAGCAACACATGTTAATCTATTATCAGACACCAACCCTGCCTTATCAGTTACACTAGCACGTGTACATTGTATGAGAGGAACTATGTCTAGAAGATTAAGTAGTTTTAAGAATTACATAAATTAAATTATTATTGTAATTAAAGGAATTGTACTCTACTGCTTGCCACTGACGTCATGTTTACGTCACAAGCGTTCTACCAATGGCAAATTTTTATGCAAATTATTACATCGAGATTCTGAGAAGCAAGGTCTAGCCTTAAAAGCTTAGAGAAAAGAGGAGCACTTCCCTTTTGAAATCCTTACCGTGTAGATCTCTTTTATAGTTACCAAAGACCTATTTGTAAAATTTCTTGTTCGATTTTTAAATGTTCTATTCGTGAGCCGATATTTTAGGCCAATCTATTTGTTATTTATAAATTTCTGTTTTCATCAATCGATAAATTTAAAAGCTTAAAGTAAACTATCCCTTAATTAATTCGGTGAAGGAGATATTTAAATTAAAATTCCCCACGTGCTGAAACAAAGCCTGGATTGCCGCCGATCAAACGATTTTTGATCTAAAGAAGAAAACCACGACCGCCAAGGAAGTTCACGTGAGTTATAAGTCATAAGGGGCCCCAATCTACGCTTCGAAAATATTTCAGTGCAGAAACATAAATTTTTTCTTCTTCGTGAAATTATTGGCCACGCCGACAAGCGCTTTAACATTTAAGAGCCTAGAATTTATTCACATTTAATTTATAAGAATTTGTAGTTGATTAACTATCCTCCGCTGCCTGAACCACGACCCCGAGCAATTAAAAAATATTTTCTATAATTCATTTTTTCTCTATTCTTTCAAAATTGTTCAATTTTATCAATTGTAAAATTCTGTTGAATCACGCATGTATCATGCAAGCACAAGAAATTTTTTAACTATTCTGTTAATGCAAATTATTATCAACCTGTAAATCAAATCCTGAATCTGCACTGTATGATTAATATTTTATTGTAATATATTTCAGTTTTGTTAATTCGCTTTCTGAGTTCGATTATTTCTTAAGCCTGTCAATTATTGTTTCTGATACGTTCTATATCATCAAGAACCGATCGAATACGATCATTGAAATAATTGAATTAAGCTGGATATTGGAACAGGTCTAAGTGGATGTAGCGAGTGGGGTCAGATCGAGATATTTATTCTTTGTCCTTACCTGCTCATATATCAGCTTTTATCTGTTACCTACCTCGAATTTGGAGCGAACTCATCAATTGTACAGCAGAGGCAGCCATAGATCATATAAATTCCTACAATAGAGCTTAAGACCCGACAAGACTCTGTTCTCGAAGTATATTCTGAACGATATTGGTTCAAATACCGTATTTTTAATCCTTCAGAACTTATTAGAGACGCAGTCCCGTAAATTATCTACATCGGGATTTTTGCTCGACCTGTGATTTTGTATGCTCATTCTCACAGTAATAATTTTAAGGTATCGTATTCAGTGTTTAGCGATCGCTACACTACTTATAAAAATTCATCATTATACATCTGTCATTAGAAGAATCAAAGGTGAGCGAGCGTTTAGGCCTCCGCGATTCCGACAATTGTATTGAGTCTTGTAGTGAGTCAATCAGTCTGGTGTTCACTCAGCGTCCTCACACGCCATTGCAAAATTTATAGCCACTACACCACTGACTCAGTGCAAGATTCACCCTACATGTGTGAAGCCGTTAAAAAACGCCACATGATTTACGGCCCAACGTGAGGCATTTAGATACGCATTACATCACCCTACGTGTGTTGTCCTACCCTTGGAGGTGAGAGTGACTCCCCAGGAAGAGCTTTACATGATTTGCCGGCCCAACGTGAGGCATTAGTTCGCACTACATGATTTGGCAAATCTCTCTACATATGTGAGGCGAGTAAAATCACGCTTTACATGATTTGGCGCCCAACAGTGAAGCATGAAGAGGTGGAATCGACTGCGAGGATTATTTAGTTGCTCAGTATACTATAGCGCTGACAACGAGAAAATTTTTGAAAAATTCATGGTTGTGAATTTTTTCGAATTTAATATTAACTGTTCACTGTTATCTAAATAACAAGTCGTACCATACCCAATTTTGGACAGAAAAGAAAATTATCGATTGATGAATTTTTAGAGAAAAAATCGAACTCAGAATTTTATTATCGTGTTATTCGAAATTGGTCATACTATAAGTCATAGGTATAAGAGATATCATAAGAAAGGTCATATATTTGAAGAATATTAGGTCTATATTGAAAACAATTTAAAAATTTACAGAAAAGAGGATTGAAGTATTTACATTTTTAAAAGTTTTTAAAGCATAAATAGGGAAGTAAAATTAAATCACGGATATATTGCGGAATAATTCAAGCAGAGTATCACTGCTTTTATATAAAATTTTGCGAAGAACACTAGCCCTATATATACTGCGGCAAGAAATTATAAGAATAAAATATTTATAATAATAGTAATAATAAATTATAAGAGGCGTACCTGTATTACCGCATAAGTGTTCACGTATATCCTGTATGTCCTTGTCATTTTTATGTTAACGATATTGCTAACTTGACTCATTTTATCACTGAACACATTGCTAAACCACTTTTTCTGTATTTCACTCACTACGGCGCTATAACAATTCTATTGGATTCTTACCAATTATTTTGTATATCACAAACACTTCACGTTTTTTGTTCACTGCACACTTTCGTTGCGCTATTTTTCCACAAACCATGGCAGAAACGACCAGGTCAATCCAAGTCTGTCGGACACCGAGGACATCTCACCCGACTGTTCGCCGCCATCCGCATCTGCCACCGCATCCGCCGTTTTCCATCCCAATGTACTGGATGATTTATCTTCGACACAGGTGGAGGAGAGCTGCATCCTAGTGGAGATCCGTCGGCAGCCCAAGAGCGGAGGACGAAACATCGGGAGAGCATACGGACGACGACGCCCCCGAGACAGGAACTCCTATTTCTCGTACCGTTGCCGGATAAAAAAACCAGAAGGTAACCGTTCGCCATCACCCGCTCCCACAATAGATTGGACCATCCTGGAAGCAATAAACAACTTAAAAGAAAGAAACAACAAACAAAAAAAGGAAGAATTAAAAGAAGACAACAAACAAATAAAAGAAGCATCAAAGAAAACAAGTGAAGCAATAAATGATTTGAAAGAAGACAATAAACAAACAAAGGAAGACAACAAACAAATAAAAGAAGCATCAAAGAAAACAAGTGAAGCAATAAATGATTTGAAAGAAGACAGTAAGCGAGCAAAGGAAGAATTAAAGAAGGAAGTTCAAGAAGCAAAGAAGACAAATGAACAGGGTTTGGAGAAGTTGAGTCAGCGAATGGACAAAGCATTCCATGATACCGATAATACCATCAAAAAATTAGCCGAGTGTCTGGATAAATCAATTTTGGAAATCAATAATCGATTAGATGGGATATCCGAAGATATGCATATGGGAAAAATCAACGTTGAGGTCAGCATTAATAAACATATATATGTGGAGAAGGATACAATGAAGGAGGTGAAGGTCAAACAGGCAAGCGAACGTGACACATGTATGGGAGACCAACCTACCGAGAATGTCAGACTGGAGTCGCGCCGCACCCCGCAGACGCCAGGAGGAAACGGACGACATCACCAGCCAAGCCGAAGACATCCATCAGGTAGAGGAACAGCCCGTACCACTGCGCGCCGACTACCAGGAGTCCAAGGACGTTGCCGACCACGTTGAAGAGCAGCCCGGACCGCCGACTGCCCACATCACCGTCATCCACGGAGAAACCTGCAACGTATAAAACCAGCACTCCTGAGAATTCATTAAACAATAGAAGACAAATAGAAACCCACAACAATCGAAGTCACAACTGAAAGTAAAAACCTACAAATCAAAACAGCATCCAAAGGAATAGCAGTTCAACGGAAAGAAGAAGCATTAATAGAGTTATTCACACCGCCGTCATGTTAGGCTAAAATCCTACATCAAGTTTTCTACCAACATGCAAGGAAAAAGGAAGACAGTATTAAGAAAGACCTACAACCACCGCAGTCATGTCAGGTTGAAATCAAGCAGACTGTACACCACCATGCCGAAAAGAAAAATATCATTTAGGAAAACACACAGACACCACCGGCATGTCAGGTTTAAGGATATCAAACTGCATGTTACCGGCCGACAAAGAGGAAATACGTTTGTAAGAATTGATTTACACCATCGGCACATTCGTTTTAAGCCAGTTTAATAAAACGGATAGTTGCAAAATTGGAATTGGACCTTGAATGACACCGAATCAAATTTAGATGGGGGCTGGGAAGAATAATACTATAATTAACTGAAACTACGTTCGTGGAATACATCAACTATCAAACTTCTTCATAGTCACAGCCTACCCATCAAATCATATCTTTGCAGACTAGCCTCTTTCTACTACAGCCTAATAATCAACATAACCTAAGCTTCGCCGCATCTCAGCTAATAATGAAATATTATAATTCACTTCAAATGAAGAAATCGAAACCAACTTTAATAACAGAAGAAAATAAAACTACAAAACAACTCTAAAAATTTACCAACCTGATCAAGCCATCAGTCTCGTGCTACAGTCATCACCGAAACAATCGTCTAATATCATCTGCACAACTGGAAAACAGAAACAAAAAATTATATTATCAACAGGAAAATTTGTAAATTGAAAATAACATGAAATTAGTAGTGAATAGGAGGAAAGAAAATAAACAAAGTTTATTTGAAAAAATGTGTAAACTAACCTCGAAAACAGAATCGATAGAAAGAATCTATTCAGAACCAAAGCCGTTCGATAATTTTCTTCGTCCCACCAACCAATGTGTATGAAATCTAGAGTCAATATTAATAGAATCCAAGCAATATCGTATTCAATTATTAATGTAACAATATTTAATGTGAAATTATAAGCAAAAACGCAACCAAAAATATATATTATGTTAATTTGCACGAATGCGCATGTTCTATGTCATATATGAATGTATCTCTAAAAAACTCCAAAGAAATGAATTCTTACCTTTAAATGTGAAATTTATTACTGTTGCATCAAAAGATCATGAATTGTAACTCAAATTGATAAATAATCTTAAGGACTGAATATTTGTAACCAACATTGATAAAAATCAAGAAAGCCATTTCAAGTGTAACCCTGTTTGTACGCAACGTACTAAGCGCAAATAAGAAATTGCTCGAGTCAAACGGTGACGATTGTCAAGTCACCGAAGTAAAATCACACTCTCCAATTTAAGTAAAAGCCAAACCAAAGAGTCGAAACCTGTAACAACTATGAAAAAATAATGAAAGTCTATATTTGTTGCAAAACTATTCAAATCTTAAGAAGTAATATGTGAAATCTTGTATAGTTGTTATAATTATGGGTCTGCTCATAAGCCACCCGTGAATGGAAGTTGTGGAGTTGTTTAATGAAGGATCCAAAGGACCTCATTAATTATTGTATTTCGATGGTATCCAATGAAAGGAACAATCAATTATTGTATTTTTCATAGCAAAAGTGCACGATATATTGTTTTAGTGTTAAGTATTGAGTTTTCGTAGAAGTAAGGAGATGAAATAGTGCATTCATCACAATATCGGTTTTTCAAATAGTCATTGTTTCGACTCGTCTCCAATTACCTATTTAAAATATCCTGGGGGCTTTTGTGTGATGAATTTTTCAAATAGATCTCATGAAAAGAGAGAAAAAATTGTGCCACCTTTTAAATGAAGAATTTGCAAAGGAATAGTTAGCGACCGAGCGATAACGCTTATTATCAATAATGTAATTGATAAGAGTACCGTTCTGTACTGATATTTTTCTAGGAAAATTATTCATAAAATTATAATTATTTTGCGAATAAAGCACAATTATTTATGAATCGCTCACTGATTTTGAGGTTACACACTTGTTTACTATCGATCAGATGTTTTTAAAACAGTTCGAACGCAGCTGACTGATTCGAAGTATTGTCAAAGTCACGCTGACTTCACGTAAATATAATTACCATCTCTAAAAATTAAAACTATCCATGAAGGATCAAGAATTTCAAAAAAAAAAAATAAAATGTATGTGTTATCGTTGAAATTATTATTACTAAGAAATTATACTATACGTCAGGTCTATTGTAACTAAATAGGTCATAGCATGAAATCTATATTGATAAAATGGCAGAAATTAATTATAATAATCTCAAACCCAATAAAAATTGTACAAGAATATTAATTTATTAATAATTTAATTCAACTGAACCACATGGTAATAAATCTCTTGGTAGGTCTAAACCAATCACAGTGCATAGAAATAGCACCAAGACGGTGATCGTTTGAAAGCAACACATGTTAATCTATTATCAGACACCAACCTGCCTTATCAGTACACTAGCACGTGTACATTGTATGAGAGGAACTATGTCTAGAGATTAAGTAGTTTTAAGAATTAATAAATTAAATTATTATGTAATTAAAGGAATGTACTCTACTGCTTGCCACTGACGTCATGTTTACGTCACAAGCGTTCTACCAATGGCAAATTTATGCAAATTATTACATCGAGATTCTGAGAAGCAAGGTCTAGCCTTAAAGCTTAGAGAAAAGAGGAGCACTTCCTTTCGAAATCCTACCGTGTAGATCTCTTTTATAGTTACCAAAGACCTATTTGTAAAATTTCTTGTTCGATTTTTAAATGTTCTATTCGTGAGCCGATATTTTAGGCACTTATTTGTTATTTAAAATTTCTGTTTTATCAATCGATAAATTTAAAAGCTTAAAGTAAACTATCCCTTAATTAATTCGGTGAAGGAGATATTTAAATTAAAATTCCCCACGTGCTGAAACCAAAGCTGGATTGCCGCGATCAAACGATTTTTGATCTAAAGAAGAAAACACGACCGCCAAGGAAGTTCACGTGAGTTATAAGTCATAAGGGGCCCAATCTACGCTTCGAAAATATTTCAGTGCAGAACATAAATTTTTCTTCTTCGTGAAATTATTGGCCCGCCGACAAGCGCTTTAACATTTAAGAGCCTAGATTTATTCACATAATTTATAAGAATTTGTAGTTGATTAACTATCCTCCGCTGCCTGAACCACGACCCCGAGCAATTAAAAAAATATTTCTATAATTCATTTTTTCTTATTCTTTCAAAATTGTTCAATTTTATCAATTGTAAAATTCTGTTGAATCACGCATGGGATCATGCAAGCACAAGAAATTTTTTAACTATTCTGTTAATGCAAATATTATTCAACCTGTAAATCAAATCCTGAATCTGCACTGTATGATTACATATTTTATTGTAATATATTTCAGTTTTTGAATTCGCTTTCTGAGTTCGATATTTCTTAAGCCTGTCAATTATTGTTTCTGATACGTTCTATATCATCAAGAACCGATCGAATACGATCATTGAAATAATGAATTAAGCTGGATATTGGAACAGGTCTAAGTGGATGTAGCGGGGGGGTCAGATCGAGATATTTATTCTTTGTCCTTACCTGCTCATATATCAGCTTTTATCTGTTACCTACCTCGAATTTGGAGCGAACTCATCAATTGTACAGCAGAGGCAGCCATAGATCATATAAATTCCTACAATAGAGCTAAAGACCCGACAAGACTCTGTTCTCGAAGTATATTCTGAACGATATTGGGTTCAAATACCGTATTTTAATCCTTCAGAACTTATTAGAGACGCAGTCCCGTAAATTATCTACATCGGGATTTTTGCTCGACCTGTATGATTTTGTATGCTCATTCTTCACAGGTAATAATTTTAAGGTATCCGTATTCAGTGTTTAGCGATCGCTACACTACTTATAAAAATTTCATCATTATACAATTGTCATTAGAAGAATCAAAGGTGAGCGAGCGTTTAGGCCTCCCGCGATTCCGACAATTGTATTGAATCTTGTAGTGAGTCAATCAGTCTGGTGTTCACTCAGCGTCTCACACGCCATTGCAAAATTTATAGCCGCTACACCATTGACTCAGTACAAGATTCACCCTACATGTGTGAAGCCTTCAAAAAACGCACACATGATTTACCGGCCCAACGTGAGGCATTTAGATACAGCATACATCACCCTAGTGTGTTGTCCTATCCTTGGAGGTGAGAGTGACTCCCCCAGGAAGAGCTTTACATGATTTGCAGGCCCAACGTGAGGCATTTAGATTCAGCAAACATGATTGGCAAATCTCTTAAATATGTGAGGCGAGGTAAAACACGCGTTACACCTGTTGTAAATATTTGCAGTAGCAGAAGTCTACAGAGTGTTACAGCATAAATGGAATATAGTCTTGTTTTGGATATATATCCTTGTTCAATATCGTGAAATGGATAGATATGCATGCTTTGGGATTATCAGCAGGCATTTGACAGGGTTCAACATGAGAGAATGGTTGAGATATTGAAAATGACTGGAATAGATGATAAAGATTCAGAATATTAACAACTTGTACTGGAACAATCAGCTCAGTGACTTAGGAGGATGACAGTGTAGAAGGTATAAAAATTCAGCGAGGAGTAAGACAGGGATGTGTGCTTTTCCCTGTTATTCAATATTTATTCCGAGTACATCTTTAGAGAATCCTGGGAGATGTAGAAGTAGGCATTCCTGTGAATGGACAGATACTCAACAACATTAGATATGCTGATGACACAGTCATTTTTGCGGAGATTAGATGATTTGCAGCTGATGGACAGAGTGACAGAAAGTAGTGAGAGACATGGGTTGAATATCAATACAGATAAGACAAAGTAATGGTCATCAGCAAGAACAATGTCCACAAAATGTCTCTTACAATTAAAGGAAAGCCAGTTGAACAAGTTAATAAATACTTTTATCTGGGTGCCACTCTGAAAAACAGTGGGATCACTCACAAGAGATCAAAGCCGCATTGAAAAGGCCAGAGCTGGTTTTTTAAAAATGAGTACCATGTTCAAAAGTCACGATTTGACAGTTAATTCGAAAATGAGATTTCTTCGATGTTATGTTTTCTCCGTTCTTCTATATGGTGTGGAGTCATGGACATTGACAGCTGCAACTGAGCGCAAACTAGAGGCATTTGAATTGTGGCTCTACCGGAGGATGCTGAGGGTGTCAGGGTCGACCATGTCTCTAATGAAGAAATTCTAAGAAGAATGGAGAGGGAAAAGAAATTCTCAATACTGTAAAAGCGAGGAAGCTCCCAATATCTCGGACATATAATGAGAAACGGAAGCAGATACGAGCTACTCCAACTTGTATTGCAGGGCAAGGTAGAAAGTAAAAGAGGTCCTGGAAGAAGGAGAATATCGTGGCTTAGGAACCTGAGGACATGGTATGGAATAAGCACAGCACAGCTGTTCAGGGCGGCAGTCAACAGGGTCATCATAGCCAGAATGGTTGCCAACATCCGGAACGGATAGGAACCAAAAGAAGAAGAAGAAATGGAATATCGTTCAATAATAATTATTCATTAATTAGCATTCGAACAAATGCAACTACTATAGTTATTTGTGCAACTAGTGCGCAAAGTGACAGTTTGCTGCACCGAAAGAAACGTTTACACCCGAGCCGTAGGCGAGGGCGAAATGGTTTCTTGAGTGCAGCAGAGGAACTTTGGCACGTATTCACATTAAGTTTTTCCTACATACATGAATATGAAAGTGGTAATTATGGGTTAAATTGCTGAAATGCATCAAATGTTTTTCTGTGTAATTTTATTATTGATAAAAACCTTAAATTATTGCCAAATTGAATAAAAATGTTGTCCTTGGTTATAATATATAAGTAATAATTAGCGCGTTGTGCTAGGTTGCACCTCTGCTCACTATAGCAGCCCAGTCACTGTTACCAACTTCATTTTGATTTTGCTGCACTGGTGCTCCATATAACCTACTAAGTATTTTGCGTTGCATGTTGCAAATCTGGAGTGCAGAATAGTATATTTCGCACCTAGAGCAGAAAATGAGATTTTCCAGCTCGAAATCGGTTTTCAAGTCCGAGGCCGTAGGCCGAGGACTAGAAAAGATTGAGAGCTGGAAAAACATTTTGCCCGTGGTGCGAACGATATTTTTCGCCACACTACAGGTATTGCTGACAAAATAAATAAAGAATACAAAATAAAGAATACTCGTTAAGCTATCGTACCTATCTCTTGATTTTAGTGGTAGAAGATTTTCAGTCAGGATTTCAGATTCTTTTAAAATTTCACTTGGAATACCACAGTCATCTTCAAGCATTTTTGAAAATTCGGAATGCACTAATCAACAATAAATAATTGAATAAAACTGGTTGCGAAGCGAATTAGTTTGATTCGAAACTGGAACTAAAATCATGGCGACTTCAGCTTATATGAAAGTGGACACTCGCCGATCTAGCGGATGACTTATTAAAATAATAGCGCGTTGTTTCCAGCCATAAGCGGCTGGAAAGAGACAACTTTCTGGCCTAGACCGGAAAAGAAACCCTTTTCTGACGTCGTCTGCAAACAAGGTCTTTCAGATCTACGTAGGGACTGGAAAACAGCTGCTTTCTGTGCAGTGTGGCGAAAAAATTTTTCCCGCACTAGAGCGGAAAAGTGATTCTTTGCGTTCTGTAATCAGTGCAGCAATGGCCACTTTTCAACGTAACTGTAGGAAAAAGTATTTCCATCTGTAGAAAAGAGAATAATGAATTTCACAAGTTGTATGCAATATGATGCTGTGCTTTTTAAGAAATTGGCAACGAGTTGCCGTAATTTATTGTGAACTCAGTTGACAACTCTGGTGTTTAAGCTGCTTTATTGAGGTAGAATCCACTCGTCAATTAAGTTTTTTAAGCAATTTCAATTGAATAATCCAGTTCTCCTTTTTCCTTTGAGGGATTAGACACCTCTGCCTGTTCCGAACCTCATAATTAACATCATTATAATCCATTTTGAACTATTTTCGACGACACTACAGTCTAATTTACTACAGATAATTCAGTTAATAGTGATAATTCCATCAGTTAATAGTATTAATTCCATTAGGAGAGACTTTTCATGATTGAGCAGTGATAATTCTACGAACGGCTTTACGTGATTGAATTTCTAGGAAAGCCTCTGACATATTCCCTCAATCACGAATCAAATGAATCCTTAATCATAAAAATAGGTACGGAATAAAATCTCATCACTAATTATAATAATTGATCTCATTACAGTTATTCGGAAATAGCCTGGTTTATTCAATCAATGCCAATATGGTTGATTAAAAGATGGATATTAGTTCCTGGATTTGATTAGTGCTTTATGCATGGATCCGACTACAATATAGATATAAAGATGAGCGCTTTATGAGTATTTTGTGTATTTCTTCGTGTATAATATAGATATAAAGATGGGCTTGATAGGTGGCCTGATTCGGAAAGCTTGTCATTGTGAGGTTGATTGAAATGTTGATTGTTGAGGTCATCTCGTCCAAGTTGAGTACTCGGTCCGGCCATTCATTCATCGATGAACAGAAATGAATTGATGAGGATTGGAGTGCTGGCCTGCCGATGACATGTGCTCGATGTTTAGCCTACTTCACTGGTTTCACAACAAGAATATTTCGTATTAATTGGGAGTCGAATCACATGCTTCATAGAGTCAAGATTAACTTAAAACTCTTTGGTGTTATTATGCTGTATGTCAATTCAAAAGAAGTGAGAATTTTTGTTGTATGATAATAATAAACTTTTTAAAATTCAATCCTAAGGAATTTCAATTCAAATCAATGTCATGAGGGTTACCATTAGGCTTTTCCAAAATCACTGTATTTGACAGGTTACAGATTGTGACAATTCGTACGTTTTCCTAGAACAATACTTTTGCAAAATTAATTGATCGTTTTCATGAATCTTTTCCAGAGAGATTGAGTGGAAATGAAATGAATTCATGAAAATGAGAATGATCCAACCAGGGTTTGTGATGAAATGTTTGGATGAAAATCATTGAGAAGTTCTTATCTTGGCAGGAGAGTCTATCTCTCTCATTTATGCCGCTGACGTCAAGTTTATATACGACAAGCCCAACATCCTAGATCTAATGAACTGATTAATTTATATGGTTATAGCAGAGACAAATAATACAAGTAATTTAACGGTATCTTTTCTCTATGGTGATAGATAGCAATTCTACTTCACATGGCAGAAACAAGAAATATTATGTCATGTCGATCAATATAATAGTCATATTGTTATTATCCAATGGCTGAATTCTCAGTTATCAAGTAGCCATAATGAAAATTAACATTAGAGAATCACTTAATGAATATGCATTTGTCATGTACTGTCTAGTGAGGATAACTCGTGACATTGTATAATGAATATGGTTAATTAATTGTGTCACATAGGCTCATATTTATTATGTACTATTAGGCTATCTATTGTGATAATTTGTGAAATCGTATGATAAGGTTGGCTCTTCAATTGTATCACATTTATTGAACGAACATGGTTTTTGTCAATTATAATTCATATTTCCATACTCTATATTCATTTATAATTCATGGCTCTTGCGTTCAAGCAATAAAACTAGTAATATCACTTCACATTGTTAATTAGCATAATCCAGAGATATGGAACAAGGAAGGATAAAGTGTAACCTGATTCGAACCAATGTAGCGAGTTTTTACTTAGAATTGAGGCTAGAGTCGTTTTCTGTTTGTGAATCTGTTTGAATGTTTGAACGATTTCTTTCGACTGCTCTGTGATTTTATCAATCAACTTCAAATTTTCAACGCATGTCCTTTGAACCATTGAATTTTCAGTTCAAGCAACGACGATAACCTACTCATTTTTTTCTTTTTGAGAAGATGAAAAAATGGTGATGAAGAACATAATGATAGATAGAGATAATGTTATCTTCTATCAATGATATGATACTGATAATGTTGATGGAGAACATAATGTTATCTATATAATTATATAAAAGCGAAATGGCTGACTGACTCACTCACTCACTGACTGACTGACTGACTGACTGACTGACTGACTAATTCACTCACTCACTCACTCACTCGCAGAACTAAAAATCTACCGGATCAAAAACATTCAAATTTGGTAGGTATGTTCAGTTGGCCGTTTAGAGGCGCACTAAGAAATCTTTTGGCAATATTTAACTCTAAGGGTGGTTTTTAAGGGTTTAAAGTTCGTCTTTTAGCATTTATATTCTTCTTATTCTCTCAATTATAATTGAAAAATGTCCATACCATATGTTAATATAGAACTATAATCTGGAGAGAGTACCTCTTCGAACCAGTTGTTAACTGGTAACCAAATTAATAATTTTGTCAGGTTGGCATTAAGTTGAGTTGACTTTGTTAGGTTGGCCCCAAGTTGAAGATTGAAATGCATTTATCGCGGAAAAATTGATTGGGTACTGCTACTTCAATCAGAGCTATTCCTGGGAATATTATATTACTAGTCGTCAGGCTCGCTTCGCTCGCCATATCAGTTTAGCCAGACGTTCAGTCTGGACCCCCGATTGGATCGTCCAATCGGCTAGTTATAGTATAGATTATCGATATACAAATTGCAGTCAATCTTAATTTTGATTGATGAATTCATTGTTTCCAGAATCTGTTCGATAATTTAGTCGATGATAGACTGTCATTCACTGTAAATGACTGTATAAGCCAGAATATATTTTAACTTACATGATTAGAACTCCATTCTAATCCTCCAGAGCTTGATGTTGATTGAATGTATAAAACATTATACTCTTCAAAGCTGGGCATCCATTTTTTGAGCATGATAATTTATTTCGTGGAATGGCACGTACGATGTTTCATGAAATTTGCTTGATATGAACGGCGTCTACATACAACAAAAGCGGAGCGACGTTTTTAACGTCCGCTACGTGAAGCTCGGTTGAATGCTTTCAAGCTCTACTGAGCATTCAAGGGAGGTTCTCTATCTCTCTCATACCCTCGGTAGTTAGCACATCTAAGTTGCCTATCTCTCTCACACCCGCTTCATTAAAGGGAGGCTGTCTATCTCTCTCATACCCTTGGTAGCTTAGCACATCTAGGTTGCCTATCTCTCTCACTCCCGCCATATTCAAGAAAGGTTGCCTGTCTCTTTTCTCTTTCACACCCTCAGTAGCTGAGCACATCTGAGACTATCGACCCTTCAAACTTCTTCTGTTTAATGTAAGTTTGTTGAAAGAGCGGACAGCTATCAGTGTGGGCGGGTGGGGGAGAGCAACCAGTTGATGTGCGATTATCACACGGAAGAGAAGGTGGAGGAGGTGGAGGAGGTGCGGAGGAGGAGGAGGGGGAGGGGGAGAATGTGGAGGAGGAGAGGGGTGAAGAGGAAGAGAAGGAGGATGAAGGGGGAGGAGAAGGAGGAGAAGAAGGAGGAGGTGGTGAAGAGGGAGCTGGAGAGGTAGAGGAGAAGAAGTTGGAAGAATTCGAGTAGGAAGAGAAGAAGAGAGGAGAAGAGGGTGTGTTGATCGAGGAGAAAAAGGATGATGAGAGAGAGAGAGAAGGGAAAGGAGGTGGAAGGAAAGGTGAAGTTAGAGGTGGTGAAGGAAGTGGTGAAGGGGTATAGGAGAAGGAGGTGGAAGGATTTGTGGAGGAAGAGAAGAAGAGAGGAGGAAAGGGTGTGTTGAGCGAGTAGAAAGAGAAGGAAATGGAGGTGGAGGGAAAGGAGAAGATAGAGGCGGTGAAAAGGAGGTGGAGGGGATAGTGAAGAAGAAGGAGGAAGAATTCGACGAGGGAGAGAAGAAGAGAGGAGGAAAGGGTGTGTTGATCGATGAGAAAGAGGATGGTGAGAGAAAGATAGAAGGAGGTGGAGGAAAAGGAGAAGATAGAGGTAGAGAAGAAGAAGAGGGCTAGGAGAAGGAGAAGAAGGAGGAAACAGGATTAGACTGGTGGTAGAAGCAAGGGGACGAAGAGGAGAATGAAGAGAGAAGAAAAATGTGGAGGAAGAGGTGGTGGGAATGGAGAAAGACAATGATGATTAGAGAGAGAGGAGAAGAAGATTATTGACAGAATAAGGAGAATAAGAAGAGAGATGATGATGAGTAGGAGGAGGATGAGAATAAAGTACAGATAAGATAAAGATAAGATATTTATTGATAATTGTTACAAGGCTGTTGCCTATGGTAACATTCACAAAAATAGACAATATAAAATTAAATGGAACAAATAATTATTCACAGTTCCGCATCAGTATTAATCAATTACAAATATTGAAGAAAATAATATTGTACATATTGAGCCATCAACACTACTAGATGATTACATCAGCAAACTAAAGTTGTTATTTGCATCCATGTGGAATGAAACTTATCATGAAAGTATACCATGAAAAATTGAACTTCATAATAGAATACAATAGAGGGTAGATGAAATAGGTAATAAATAAACTATGATGGTGGTCCTATTACAAAACACTATGATCAGACTTTTAATAAAAAAAAGATAAGTAATAATGAAACTGTGCATGAAATAGGAGCAAGTAGAGGACGATAAACAGAAGAGAAGAAATGAGAGAGATAAGAAGCTGAAATAGGACGAGAACAAGGGAGATTAGAGAAGGGAGGAGAAGAAAGAAAAGAAGGATGAGAGGTGAAGGAGCAGAATAAGGAGGTAAATGATGAGGGGAAGGAGAAGGAGATGGAGGAGAGAATGGGGCTGTGAGGGAAGGATAGGTTCAGGAGAAGGAAAACACGGATACGTTGATGATGCGGATAGGGAGGTAGAGGAAATAGAGGAGGATGATTAGGAGGAGGAGGAGGAGGAGGAGGAGGGGGATGAGGAGGAGGAGGAGAATGAGAAGGAAGAGGAGGGGTAAGCGCAGAATGACGACGAGGAGTTGGAGAACGAAAAAGAAGGAATAGCCGTTGAGGGAAAACAAGAAGAACAGTATGAGGAAGAGGGGGTTGATAAGGAGGAGGAGGCATTGAAGAAAGAGAAGGAGAAGGAGGAGAAAGAGGAGCTAGAGGAGGATTGCGTGAGAGAGTTAGGAGGGATAAGCAGGTCTCATCCACCAGTTGATGCGCGCTAATCACCCGCCCTATGAAATTTAAATTTATTCAAATCGCGTCGCATCCCTTAGCTGTCCACAACTTGAGCAAATCTCTTTCATCCCCGGGGAGTCCAAGAATTCCACAGTATTCTCACAGCACCAGAATATCACAGAGATTCACCAGAGAATATCTGAAACTGTAACTTGAGAGCATTAAATATACCCAAGTAAATTCGCAGTTCAGCAAAAACTACTTTGTACCGCGAGCGAGATAGCAGTAATATGGTGAGGTGAGATGGTTGTTGTTCATTGATTAAAAAGTTGGAAGAATATCCCAATAAAAAGTAACCTCTTCGTCATGAGAACGTCTATGTTCATCTTCAATCTTAATGCATAAAGTGCAAGTTTGTCAAGTAATGTAAACTTATAGAGACGTTTGGGGAGAGGAAGAGTAAAGCCCCGCACACACACATCGATTTTTGTTCATACGATTTTTTACTGGTTTAATGAATCCTATCAGATAAAACGGAACTTTATAAACATCATCTGTTCAATCTAATAGAAATTATGAGGACGGAGAAAATTCGTACGAGCAAGAATCAATGTAGTCCAGTCACTATTTATACAATTTATATTGTAGTTCTGATTTTTTGATATATTATTTGGGTACATAGGAGAAGTCCAGAACCAATTTCTTCATGCAAACTTTCCTTGTGCTAGATACAGAGTGGCCCAAAAACCTTGTATTTTCAGCTCATTTTCCAGTTTTCAGCTATTTCTGACAAATATTGTAATCGGACAGAAAAATATGCCTTTTGTCTGGATTATAAAATTGATTATTATTTAACGAAAATCCTAAATGAATCCTGTATATCACCCCGGAGACTTTTGCTACTGCAGACATTGACAACAGGGTTAACAGCTAGATGGAAATTCGATGAGAACTACTATCCAAAAATTAGTAGCCAGCCCGGGAATCGAACCCGGTACCTCCCAATTGCCAGTAGGGAATGCTTACCCTTACACCAAACTGACAATCTCTGGATAGCAGCGCACATTTTATACGAAGCCATAGCAGCCAACCAGTTACAGATGGAATTAAATAGAGAATGCAATTTTCAAATGCTAATTTATCTATGATTATTATTTAACGAAAATCCTAAATACATGCTGAATATCACCCCGGAGACTTCTGCTACTGCAGACATTGACAACAGGGTTAACAGCTAGATGGAAATTCGATGAGAACTACTATCCACTATGGGATTATAAAATTCTGAATGGAATGAGATCATTCGGAACTCTCTATCTCCAATAAGTACTGAGTTATGATTTTTCAAAAATGAGTGAAATTTGAAGAAAAAATCAATTTTGATGAATTTTAGTCTTCGATCAACAATATCTTTCGATTATTATCATTTAGATGTATAATTCAAAATACCACTGGGCGTACTTTTGTGCTCTTCAATCTGAGATCAGGTAGAACGCTCTATCCCACGTAGATTTCCAGGTACACCTGACAACAATGCTCCTTGTATTGTGAAAAACACCTAATTTTCAGCTTCAACCATCATCACCAACCATCATCATCACATTACATTGTCCTCACATTGATATTTTGCACAATGACATAAGTTCATGAGATAATGTTCTATGAGAATCACACGTTAGATTCACTTCATTTCAGTATTTCCTTGTAGAGAAGCGCGCTTAAGGACATCTCAAGGATCAAAATTTCAAACACTTATAACTTTTGACACAATTCAGATTCCATCGTACTACACTTCATTCTTCTCGGCTTGTCAAGGCGGTCCAAAATCATGCATCAAAAGTCAAATTCGGTCGAAAAATGGAAAATTTATTCTTGAGTGTATTCCAATAGACAGAAAATAACCAATTTCTATATTCAAAGCTATGTATATCGGTAACCCCTTATTATAAAAATCATTACTTGAATTTTCTCTTTCATCTGCTGTAAACGATTCATGCAAAAATAGGTTCGTAAAGTGAGATTTGATTGTTGAAAAAAATCCGGAAATTATAGATATTATTCTCATATTAACGGTATTGCTAGTTGTTAGGGAAAAGTGATTTAAGATGGATTTTAGGCAACTGAGCTCGTAGAGGATGAATTTATCTACAATTTAGAATCAATCGAGAGTTTCTATGATGTATCAGACTTGTTTTAGAAACACTTGATCAACAGTAAAATCACGGAAAAAATGTGAAAACCTAAATCGCCATTTTGAAATCTTCTGTAACTTTCGAATTGTATTGAAATCGAAAATATTATTCAATGAAGTGTGTAGAGGGGGAACAATTTCCACATCCTCACTAGATTTGGAAATTTTATCAGAAGTATTTCACAAAACATGTAGCTTTGAATGTAAAAATTGGCCATTTTTTGTGTATTCGAATATGGGCTTAAGTACACTCAACAATAATCTTCCACCTTTTGACCGAATTCGACTTATGATGCATGATTTTGGACCGCCTTGACGAGCCGAGAAGAATGAAGTGTAGTACGATGGAATCTGAATTGTGTCAAAATTTATAAGTGTTTGGAATTTTGATCTTTGAGATGTCCTTAAGCGCGCTTCTCCACAAGGAAATACTGAAAAAAAGTGGATATAACGTGTGATTCTCATAGAACATGATCTCATGAACATATGTCATTGTGCGAAATATCAATGTGAGGACAATGTAGTTGGTGATGATGGTTGAAGCTGAAAATTAGGTGTTTTTCACAATACAAGGAGCATTGTTGTCAGGTGTACCTGAAAATCTACATGAGATAGGGCGCTCTACCTGATCTCAGATTGTAGAGCACAAAAATACACCCAGTGGGATTTTGAATTATACATCTAAATGATGATAATCGGAAGATATTGTTGATCGAAAACTAAAATTCATCAAAATTGATTTTTTCTTCAAATTTCACTCATTTTTAAATAATCATAACTAAGTACTTATTGGAGATAGAGAGTTCCGAATGATCTCATTCTATTCTGAATTTTATAATCTAGACAAAAGGCGAGAGCAAATTTTTCCATCCGATCACGATATTTGGCAGAAATAGCTGAAAACTGCAAAATGAGCTGAAAATACTAGGTTTTTGGGCCACTCTGTATCTAGCACAAGAAAATTTTGCATGAAGAAATTGGTTCTGGACTTCTCTTATTCTCCCAAATAATATATCAAAAAATCAGAATTACAATATAAATTGCAAGCACACACCCTTTTTACTTTCCTTGCCCTATTATCATAGGTAAGGAATGTGTGTGTGTGTGTGTGTGTGTGTGTGTGTGTGTGTGTGTGTGTGTGTGGTGTGTGTGTGTGTGTGTGTGTGTGTGTGGTGTGTGTGTGTGTGTGGTGTGTGTGTGTGTGTGTGGTGTGTGTGTGTGTGTGTGTGTGTGGTGTGTGTGTGTGTGTGTGTGTGTGTGTGTGTGTGTGTATGAGTGTATGAGTGTATGTGCGTCTGTGTACACGATATCTCATCTTCCAATTAACGGAATGACTTGAAATTTGGAACTTAAGGTCCTTACAATATAAGTATCCCACACGAACAATTTCGATCAAATGCAATTCAAGATGGTGGCTAAAATGGAGAAAATGTTGTCAAAAACAGGGTTTTTCGCGATTCTCCTCGAAAACGGCTTCAACGATTTTGATTAAATTCATACCTAGAATAGTCATTGATGAGCTCTATCAACTGTCACCAGTCCCATAACTGTAAAAATTTCAGGAGCTCCGCCCCATGTATGCAAAGTTTGATTTTGGATTCCCAATTATCAGGCTTCAGATACAATTTAAACAAAAACTTTTGAGTGGAAAAGACTCAGCATGAAAATCTCTACAATTAATGTTCAGCAACATTTCCAGCTAAAATCGAAAATAAGCTCGAAATTCTAGAAAATGTGTTTTATCCAATTGCAAACTGTTGGCAACTGTTGTTTCTATTGAATGATTCACTATGAAGTGATAGCAGACCTCGTATGTCTCCAGCGTTATTGTCCTGTCACCAGCTGGCTCAGATCTTTGTTTATAAGTAGACTTGAGATGCGCGAGAGCACTAGCGTCAGGTGATCAATTTTCATAACGGCAAGGAAAGTTGTGTGAGTGCGCCACACCAGATTTTTTATGTTCATATTGACTGGACTAATGTGTGTGTAGCTAATATAAAGCCAGTTACATACAAATATATTTTTGATTGTACGATATTATGCCGTCCTAATGAATTCTATCAGATTAAAAGGAACTCGAAAAACATAATCTTTTTTAAATCATCTGCTTAATCTAATAGAATTTATAATGATGGCAAAATATCGTACATCCAAGAATCGATTTGTGTGTAGGGCTTAAGGGTTGAACGTACTCACAGGAAAAAGTACATACTAGTTGAATTTAATTGCTCTCAATCGTAACTACAGGAGAGGAACCTTTCTCATTGACTGGACAGGAAGCTCACTCAATCAGCCAATCGGAGAGCTCCTTGTCCTGTCATGCCGACTGGAAAAACACCTCATGTGACTTGACCCTAATTCTCCGAGTCTCCGTGATCCAGGGAGTAACTGGGAACAAATGAAATTCTTTGTTATTATTATTGCAGATATATATTATTATGTTATAGATGATACGCAGATTTAGACTGTGTGTAAGTTCTAAGGTACTGAGAACGGTCTATTTTGCATTCATCCAAAGTCATTTGAGTCGAGGTACCTTACTCTGGGGTCATAAATTTTCTAGTGTAAGGCTACTGAGGATGCAAAAAACATGCATTAGACTAATTTGTGGACTCCCTTCCCAAGCTCATTGTAGAGAGGGGTTTGTTCGTCTTGGTGTGATGACGGTTCCTGCACTGTGTATCATTCAAAGCCTACTATATATAAAAAAATATCCATTTATATGTTGCTTTGGGCTCATATCACTCATATATGGAGCAAGGAATAGGGCTACTTTGAGTTTAATCAGGTTCAATCACACCAGGACTCAAAAAACATCTATACAGCGATAAAATTATATAATTTTTTACCTCCTTCAATCAGGAACTTAGAGATTGGAAAATTTAAAAATAAATTGAAAGCAATTTTGTCAGAAAATTGTATTAATACAATAGATGGATTTTTCGAAATAAATCTTGAAGTGGAATAGCCTTATTACTTGATTGTTATATTGAGATCAGAGAAAAATTTCTTGGTGTATATTAGTTATAATGATTTACCTGTGTGCGATTGTGACTTATATTATTTAATAGTTCTATTCATTTTTTATGTGTATACTTTTGTTACCATTTGACGTTGTAATGCATTTGATGTTCTCTTTTGCTGCTACATTGAAACATTAATTTATTTATTTCTTATCTATTATTATATTCTTTTTACAATGAAGCACAGATCGGGAGAGAAAAACTAAGAATACCTTGTACTATTTCTCTCCCAAATTCAGGTAAATTCTTACCAGAAATTGGACCAAGTTATCAGCATTCAAGAATAGTACTACCTACTAATACTATATACTATATTCTTGCTCAGCATTATCCTCAGGGATAATTTATTGCGTTCTGTTCAGGAGAGCTTGATTAATTTTAAGAACACCAGTAGTAGGGGAGGTCAAAGCGGTTCTTAGTGAGATTCCAAGAGAAGGGTTTGTTTTTTAATGTGCCTTTCCTGACAACAAGTCACCACACTAAGTTATAGTGAGTAGAGAAGGATTGTGGGGATGAGGAAGCTTTTTTGCTCGAAATCCCCCTCCCCCCTCTCCCCCCTCGTCCATCCCTCCTCCCCTTCCCCCCGCCTGTAGGGCGGGGGGTGTTCTAAAAATAGATTTCCCCTTCCCCCTGTCCAGTGGTGGTGAGGGGGATAGAGAGAGAGGGAGATATATCTTTCTCTCTCTTTCTAAAAATAGATTTCCCCTTCCCCCTGTCCAGTGGAGGTGAGGGGGGTAAGATATCTCTCTCTCTCTCTCTCCAGGTGAGGGAAAAAAAAATTTCCCTTTTAGGAGGAAAAATTCCCTCTCTCTCTCTCTACTGTCAAATTGAAGTGAATCCATATTTCTACATCTAATGCTATGCTGACAGATTGAGGTGAATGATAGATGTGGGGAAAAAATCTCTTTGAGAGGGAAAAATTCCTTTGGTGTCAAATTAAAGTGAATTCATATTTCTACATCTAATGCTATACTGACAAATTGAAGTGAATCCATTTCGCTCTACTACGATGACAGGTTCAAGAGATAGGGATCTCCTTCTTTTACTACTGCCATCTCTTTCCCGCACCCTTTCCGAAAGGAAAGGAGATAAGAATCAATTGAGAAATTCTCTCCCAGTATAGATGAGAGGGAAAAATTCCCTTGGTGACAGATTAAAGTGAATCCATATTACTCTAATCCAAAGTGAGGTCAATGACTCTCTCTATATCTAATTGAATTGAGAAATTCTCTCTCATCTAATGCTATAAATCTCTACGTTCTTTTACATTTTTTATCTGCAATATCGTACAAGCATTTCCAAAGTTCATCGGAATTTTTAACAACAGATAATGACGAATCATTTGTACAATCATAATGTAGATGACCGCTGTCTAGAATATTGAGCAGTTCGAAAATCTCAGATAGAATCGAAAAGTGTACATTTTCTGTTTTTGTTAACGGTAAATCAACATCTTGACATCCTGTTGAAAATTTAATATTCTTCGCAATTGAATCAAATTCATTAAATGAAATTGACATCAAGAGACGAGATAATTTTTTGAATTTTGAAAAACCATAACACTGCATCTTGCAGATGTTTGACGTGACTCGAATGAGGGGGAAAGAATTCTAAATTGATGAGATGCACGTGTTATAGACGCGCGTGCACTAAAGATTACCCCACACGTGCTGTCTGCTCTAGCTCTAAATTGATGAGATGCACGTGTTATAGGCGCACGTGCACTAAAGATTACCCCACACGTGGTGTCTGCTCTAGCTCTAAGCAGCAACTAAACTAAAAAACGTGAATGGGATATCGGAATGAAAAATCGTTTGAAGGCAGAAAACGTTATTTACACATTTCACTACAACAATACATAACTTCATCTTCAATTCTAATTAGCTTATCTATACATAAATTATGAGGACGATAATAACATAGATAGTCTCTTATATCATTTAAATTCACCGTGCTTAGAAAAATGTCTTTCAATTGCTTCGCCAAACTATAATTTTCAGGAGTTGATTTCCTAATTGCACTTTCACACTCATCGTACCAATCAATACAGTTTTTTAACCTCACTTCCAATTCGTTGTCGGGAGCCAACCACTTTCTCGGATCCATGTTGTTGAGCGAATGAAGAAAACTAAGTGTAGGCAGGAACTATTATAGAGTAATTAAGCGGTCTTTCTTCATCAATTGACGATAGACAACATGTACGCGCTTTATGCAGTCTCAATGCATGCAGGCAATAAACACACTGTAGATCCTTTCCGTTGTAGAAGAATCCATAACGAGCAAAGTTTCTTTTCTGTGAATTTGTGTACATTGGAGCCATTTTCATACTTTGCATTCGATTGTTTTCGCACAAGAAATTATTTGTTTGATACATATTTTTAAACAACAAAGAATTATAATGTTGAGCAGAGAATAACGCACAGCGAGAATGTGGTTTATTTTTATGAATGTTGCATGCAGCATAACACCATGAACTAGTGAAAAAGCTGAAATCAGGTTTTGGAAAATCCTCTGGTATGCATTGTACGTTGCTATGCAATCTTCTTAAAAACTTTGCTTTCTCAGTTCCTTTTGTGAAAATTTTCTCATAAGCTGCAAGGTAATCACGTATTAATGACTCATTGTATTCTAAATCTCCATCTTCCCATTTTATTTTATGATAGTGACGTTCTAACCATGTTACATCGTTATACAATTTTGCACTCAATTCTGTCTTTGCAAATGGCGATTTGAAATGGAACACAATATAATTATTAAACTGATCAATTATGGCAAGTTCTTTCACAATAATTTGATTACAATCTTGTTTAAACCAGTGAAGATCAACCGTAGCAATTTTAGCAGTCGCTTGACCTTCTTTCTCTTCGTGGGCTTTGTCTCTCCCCTCAGCGGCGGCGGGGGCGGCGGCGGATTCCTCAAATCCTCCTTTGTCCTCCTCCACCTGCAGCGGGTTCGGTAATCCTGCGTCTCTCCCCTCCTCCTCCTCCTCCACCTCCAGCGGCTTCGGCGTACTGCACCTTGCTTCATAATAGAAACTATCAAGATCGCACTGAATACCAATAGAGCGAGTTTGTGGCTTATCCAAAATATCAGAACACAAAGAATAGGACATGTTGGCTGTTCAAAGGTGAAACTGATAATGGCTTACATTTGTGGCAGTACACACCTTATATAACCTGCAGTGATGCACTCTATCAACAAATTACTGAACTTCTTTCACCATACTCGTGAGAGGTGTGTATTCCATCACACGATCGCTAATTAAAACGCAATACGCGGAAGTATTTGCAGGTACTGCACTTTTAAATTCCATTTCAATACGAACATCTGTCGATGATTTCAAATGACTTGGTTGGTGTGAACAATCTACAACAATCAGTGGTGTTGATTCACAAAATGTTTTAAAATCGATTTCTGTTCCGAGTTCGCTATTGATTGAATGATTATAATACGAGGGCGCGAAATCCAAGAACATCCGGTATAAAACCTCCTTCTTACCTAGCAGATTTTCATATGGATAATACTCACTGTTCAAATATACTTTAACATTGTAAATACCGCAGCTATCGAAATTAGATATTGATTTATTTATTTTATTCTTACGATCAGTTTGAAATGCAATTATAACGTATTTTGGACTATCAAAACTCGATGTGGTACGAACTGCCCAAGAATGGTTAAGTGAATTTTGCAAATTTGGTAATTCACAAATTTCCCAATGGCGGAAACCTAATTTCAGTGGAGTGTCAGCATCGAGCAGTCTCAAAAATTTCAGTCTTACATGATCTTCTAAAGTTATGTAGGGCATGCGCCATTGCAGTTTTGTAATTTTCACACTAACGTTTGTTCCGCTTTGAGACTCAACACAATTTAGATCTGTCGGTGACCTCAATAAGACGAGTTCCTGTTTCAAATTTAAAATTATTCTTTGAAAATCTTCAAAAAACGGGAGGATTAATTTCAGCGGAACACAGAAAGTGAATGTATTATCCGTTAGCTCATATCCTGCTCTGTCAAAACCAGCCAAGTGATATGTGTTTTTATCGAGAGTATTTTTCACCAATATAGCTTTAATTGTGGATGTTAATCCAATCAATCTTGATTTAGAAATTTGCTGACCTGCTAATTCATATCGTATTTCGTCAAAAAGGTTACCGATTACGTTACTGCTTAATTTATAGCCTGCTGCAACTGGTGTATCGGCTGGGTCTTTTCCCGGTTTTGTACAGTTAACTGTTCCCTCAATCAATATGAATGATTTACAAGGTAAAGAATAGACATCTAAAGAATTTATGCCAATACGTGCCTCGTCAGAGTTTTTTATTTCCTGTCCCGAATAAACTGTATGAGTGTGAAATTGGAATTTAGTAATATCATTATAAAACTGAAGGTCTGTCTCCACATCCAGAATTTCACTAATTGCCGCCGCTCCCCCGCCTAACATGTCGCCAATCGACTATAAAACCCAACTTTTCTAATATTCTCGCGCTTTTAGCCGACAAAGCACGTTTGTTTTTAGGTGTTGTCGCTATCGCGTTCCTTTCTCTAATGACTTGATTGGTCTTATTCGAACGTGGGTTGAAAATAAGATAACCCATTACTTTTCACGTATGTGCAACCTAATTGTAATTGTATCTCCGCGGAAATCAATAAACGATCCGTTCTGGTCCGTTACCTTTACATTAATAGTTTGAATTCGATGTGTATTCAAAGGTACATAAATAATCGGTGATGGTACTTCGTTTATTAAATAACCGCTAGGAACCTTTGGTAAAAATTCGTAGATTACATGTTTTTGTTTTCCCTCAGAGTAACTGCCGCAAGCTAAATTACACTCAACAAGAATACTGTCAACGCTTGTTATGTTAACCAAATGTTTGGAATAATGCCATTTATTTGGCTGCAAAACAACATTATCAAAACCAAGTATCTTAGCAATCGAATCAGAACGTGTTAAATCAATGGCTTTATCAGAATGAATTTCAATCTTCATAGTATTTACGTTTGCACGTATAATAAGTTTATTCTTCTTGTCATCAATATTCAATTTATTCTTTAAAGATTTTATAATATCCTCAACTTCATATGCACCAGTATCCAACTCGATTAATCTATCACCATATTTGAAGCTGGAATTTGTTCCTTTGTTAATGTTTGCAATACTATTGTAACTGGAAAAATTAATCAATCCAATTTCCCATTCGCGATTTTTATCCAATTCTATATTTCTTGTAAATGTTCATAGAGATCACTTGTGTTAGATCGTAATGTAATAACCACCATCTTGTGTGTTCACCACAATCACTTAATTACAACTGATTTGCAAGAAATGTAAGATGACCACAAAAATCGCTATTTAATGGTTGCATATGCTCTACATTATAAAATATATTTACTCCATTTTCTTTTTTCCAATATTTGTCCAATTCGTATGGAGGTTGTAAATTTCCAATTGGATCAAAATACCAAACATTAGAACCAATTTTCTTATATGCTACCCAGTGTGCCCCATCCTCGCTTTCCCTTGCTAAATTCACAATGGCATTCTCGTTTTTTAGAATTTTTTTGGGTAATGCATCTAGCATATATATGCCTCTTAACCGAATCTGTAATAATTTCGACCAATCAATCAAATCATAATTACTCAATTCTCCTTCAATATTCATGTCTTCTTCTTCTTCTTCTTCCTACTCTTCTTCGTTGTTCTACGTTTCTTAACTTGAGGGAATAAACTCACTCCATATGATGCTGGTGGGGGTGGGGGTAGAAGTCTACCACCACTTTTAGGAAAAGGCTTCAAAAAATATCCTTTTCCTGCAATATGCTTTTTCAACTGAGCTATAGCTTTGCGTCTAATATCGTTACTATAACTTCTCCTCTCCCCCTTCTTCTTCTTCTTCTTTCTCAAAGTCCCACCAAACGCCGCTTTAGCTTTCATAACGTTTGTAACAAGATAGCTAAGTGCTTTCTCGGCAAGGGGTGTTTGAGGATTTTTGAAAATGTCCCATGCAGCGTTCGCTAGAGCCCTGTCAGCTACCGCACGAGTTTTATTATCACTATTTTGAGTATAGGCTATATCGTGGGCCTTGCAAGCTTTATCTAACGAATTTATGCCTTGATCACCTCTCTTTAACCTTTCATTAACCTTGGTGCCCGGGCCACACCACTCGTATCCGGGAATATGATATTCTTCCCCAAGGTTATCAATTACCTTATTTAGAATAGTTGATGTTACATTACCTGCCAAACCTTTAAAAACTCTCGCCGCTGAACTCAAGATTCCTTTACCCCGTTTCCTCGAACTCTGCTTTTTTCTCCTACATACCATTTTTCATTACCTTTCAACTCAATGGTTGAACATTAACTGAGGTTAATTAATTAATCAATACATCAACTTGATTTGGTTTAATGTTCAACCAATGAGTTGGAAGTGAATTCATATTTCTACATCTAATGCTATACTGTCAGATTGAAGTGATACATTGCTTGAATGATAAGAATATTATTTCAAATCTGAAAAGGTGAATGTGATTTGAAAAGGGAAGAAATGATGCTGGCCCACCCACATCTGTGGGAGCACGAGAAGGAGGGGGCGAGAAGCTGCCAGCGCTTGCCTGCACAGCTGTGTGCCTCTAGCGGTAAGTCTACTGAGCATGCTCACAACAAACTATAAAAGACCTGCTCACCTTATTTAAATTATCATTCACAACAGAGCAGCTGAAGCATTTCTTCTTCTTCTGTGTGATATTCATTACAAACTTATCAACATCGTCAACAACAACAGGTAAGAATTGAAAACAATTTTTTATCAAATATACACACATTTTATTGATCTATTCATCTAGTCACATACATCTATACAATTCGTTACACATAAGTGTCCAAATTGTATACAGATATAAAAATTGTTAAGCTTTAACAATTTTTATATCTGTCCAATTTGGGCACTTATGCGTAACTACTAACACATAATTTTTACACGTTTCATTGAATTCCCGAATTTTTCCCGCATCAATGCAGGAAGCAAATCTTTGAGGTAGATACACCTCGCATTTGCTTCCTGCATTGATTATTTTCAAAATTATGCGTCGGCCATGCTGGTTCGTGTGCTCCCTCGCGGACACGATGCGGTATGGTTGATCCTCCTCTAACTCGCGCAAGGGGACCCATGGCTTGGGTAGTGGTTTGTTAATGAGTTCTACAAACCCCAATTCAGCCTCCTTTATTAAGGGTACGAGAGAGGAGTCCTCATCCAGCATACGTTTCTGTTGAAAAATATTTGATTAGTGTCTTATTTGTTTCAGATCTCTACATCAGATTATCATCGAATTCTCTGCATAAAGTGAGTAATATCAGTTATTGAAATATCATTGTTGCATGATCGAGTACTTTTAACAATAATAATAATATCTAAGCAGTTCAAATAATATTTCCTTAGCATCAATTCGGTTCGTAATTTCCTTTACATTCCAAGCACTTCAAATAATATTGGTGACATTTATGCATGAGTGGCTACTTTAAATAATAATATCTAAGCAGTTCAAATAATATTTCTTAGCATCAATTCGGTTCGTATTTCCTTTACATTCCAAGCACTTCAAATAATATTGGTGACATTTATGCATGAGTGGCTACTTTAAATAATAATAATATCTAAGCAGTTCAAATAATATTTCCTTAGCATCAATTCGGTTCGTAATTTCCTTTACATTCCAAGCACTTCAAATAATATTGGTAACAATGTTGCATGATTGGCTACTTTAAATAATAATAATATCTAAGCAGTTCAAATAATATTTCCTTAGCATCAATTCGGTTCGTAATTTCCTTTACATTCCAAGCACTTCAAATAATATTGGTAACAATGTTGCATGATTGGCTACTTTAAATAATAATAATATCTAAGCAGTTCAAATAATATTTCCTTAGCATCAATTCGGTTCGTAATTTCCTTTACATTCCAAGCACTTCAAATAATATTGGTGACATTTATGCATGATTGAATACTTCAAACGATAATATCTCATAATACCATTTCTAATCAGTTCGAGGAAATATTGCTTGCATTCTAATCAGTTCAAATAATATTCAGATCAAATAATCAAAGACTCGTATGTGCACAGATTTTTTATCAATCACAGAAAAAAAATCTGTGCATACACAAGTTAATAATATTTGTTGAAACTAACCTTTGATTGAGGGAGCACGCTATCCTCTTCGCCGCTGACTTCACCCTCCTCGAAGTCGAGTTTCCTCTTCGCCTGCCTCTGCCTGATGTTGTTCGACAGCGTTGTCAACACAGCACGCCGCGGAGCCCACGTAGCTGCTGGACGCAAGCGTTGGATGGGGCTGTCCGGAATCACCATCTCGCCCCCTGGTGATGTCGGACGGTGTGGAGAGGGTGCAGTGGAGGCAGGAGCGGAGGCGGCAGCAGCAGCAGAAGAGCTGGCACAGGACTCGGCAGCTTTGCGCTGCCAGTAGTTTAGCACATGCTGCGGAGGCGGGCTATCCGGCAGGATAAAGGACGGCGAACTCATCTCGTGTGTGTGTGAAGTCTCTGTTGTCTCTGATGTAAATGGTGATTTTCCTCTCATCGCTCGTGTTTATATAGCATTCGTTTCTCTCTCTGTTCCAGACACGTGCGAGCGAGAGCGTGCCACAAGGCGAAAAAAATTCGAATTTCTCCCCCAACAACAACACGTGCTCCCAGATCGTTATCAGATTGTAAGTATGCCACACACGATCATTTTTCGAATAGCATCCATGTGTTAGAAGACGAAAAAAAAAAATCTCGTCTAGAACTTAGCATGAGACATTGCTAGAAATCCCCAATAAAACCCATGATTCTAATTTTAATTCAAATCAATGTTAGATCCTTCAACATCAAAGTAAGAGCATCTCATTTTTCAAACATGAATCTTGTCAGCGTTTTCTATCATCAATATGACATTTTAATATTTTAACTGTAGCAAAGTTGTTGCATTTCATTTATTTACAATATTGCACACATACTTGATTTTGATCTTTCTTTGTCAATCCTGTTCTAAGCCTGTCTCATCTGCAGAATCTCGAAAAAAATTCCAGATAACTTGATTTAATTGTTCTTCTGTTAAATGAGCATTGTTTTCTATTATAACTTTTTTAATTTTATCGATAGAGTCTTTAAGATGGGCGCACGGACATCTCCACGAATCGGGGAAGTCACCATCGCCCCAGAATTTATCATATGATGAACCGTATAAATCACAAACAAGAATATGATTATAGTTATCACTATGCCAAACTCCTAATTTTTCATAGTCTCTCACAAAAGTTAAATATTGTAGATTTGTCCATCCTTTTTCTGCTAACTGTGCCAATATATCTAGGTGCGTGTCCAAGAGTTCACTTAATTTATATTGATATCTCATTTTTTCTAAAGGAACAGAATGGTATTCACTTAATTGATTAAAATGTCTATCTATAATGAATTGAACGAACAAATCTGAAGACTTGTTCTCCACACCAAACACATTATCCATCTCAGTACACTAGCTTGATGTTGTATCAGCAAAGAGAAGATCACAACTAACAGAGTACCTTGCTCCAGCTTATTATTATTATTATGAAAAGCACACTCTAGCGATAATTTATTGTACTTTATAGCACTCTATTTCTAATAAATATTTCACACCATAGGGGAATAGCATTCTCGATTCAGTTATTAAATATTTCACAACATAGAGGAATAGCATTCTCGATTCAGTTATTAAATATTTCATTGTTTTCACAGCATTTTCTCACCTCTCAACTCGAGTTCCGAACCTCATAACCAGTTGAGCTCTCGTCGAGACAACACAGCTGAGAGGAATCAAAGGACGGTCACCTGAGAGGAATCAATCATAGCATAATCATCTACACCTGTATCCTGCTATCTACACCTGTATCCTGCTATCTACACTCGAGGAGATTCACGCAGCATCAAGCACTACATGTAAGTACATTTTTACTTTGATTTTATCCTCTGAGGAGGAAAATAGTCCTCCGAGGAGAGGTTTTCTCCTCCGATGACTATTTTCTCCTCCGAGGACAGGTTTTCTCCTCCGACGACTATTTTCTCCTCCGAGGACAGGTTTTCTCCTGGAGGAGAAAAAACCTTCTACAATATACTGCATGCATGCGATTTATCTTTAGAATATGCTATATCCGGAACATCCAAGCCCCGCTCTTCTTTCTCACACTCATCGTATAAACAAAACGGTAAATGAATTACTTTTTCAGTTGGTTCACCGATAATATATTTACAATAGACACATTGCAGATAGAATGGATTTTTATGTAAGAAATAACCATTTCTCGCAAAATACTCTGCTTTATTGCGTAATGATTTACAAAAGTCACAATGTAGATGGTGTGGAGGTAGTTTTTCAAAGTACTCTCCTTGGACGGATGAATCTTCTACACAATTAAAAGTTGAATATCTTTCTTCATATTCTCGTAGAATATTATTATCGTAATTCTCCTCTTCAATTGTTATATTATCTTTCCTTCTACAGTTTGGACTGTACCTTGCATGTTCTATTGCTGGTATGTCACTTTCTTCCCATTTTCCCAAATAAATTGAACAAAATACACATCGCACAATGTCTGGTGGAGATGAGAATATAAATCCCTCTTTCGCCATGTTTTCCGCGGACAAATGCGGAGAAGATTTCAACCATCTTTTATCAAAAGATAATAATCTTAATCTTTCATGCAACATTATGTGATCTTGAGATATCATTTTCACACACCCTTCTTCTACCAATGACAATTCACAACTAAACATGTTGTTGTACTCTATCTCATCCTGATCGTTTTGTTTTTCAGAATCATGCCGAGGGAACGCAGACTACGTGGTATCAATTCCGCAGCAGCCCGCCATCGCATCAGCCTCGATGAGGAGGATATCGACATCACCAGCGTGCTCGAGAGCTCGAAACGTCGAGTTTTCGATATAATTAGGGAACATGCCGCACGCTATGATGGGAATGTAAAATGGTTCATCGTCCTCAACGTTTTGCTGTATAATTAGTGGTGATGGATGACAAGCAGGTTGGTGACTCTGTCTCATCTCTAATAAATCTACATAGTTACTCCAACATAGCACTAAATGTGCTTGAGAACTATGAAGAGTTTAATGAGCATTTCATGTTAGCTGTGAGAAAAATCCTCTCATCTTTTGAAAATTTTGTAAGACACGGGAGTGGATGGGTGCTAAAGAAAATTGAATCACTGGATGTGAACGTGATTAAATTAATCCTATATACACATCCAGTTTCATTCAGACACCCCAGTTTTTGAAAAACAAAAATTGTATTATAAATGTGAAAAATCTCTCTGACGAAAAATGCTTTTTATGGTCAGTGCTCGCGTATTTCCATCAGAAGCCAAAGGACTCACACCTGACTGTAAAGTATTTGAGCAAGTTTGCTCACACACTTAATACGCGAGGTGTAAATTTCCCGGTGACGACACGCGATATTAAGAAATTTGAAATACTCAATCCGGACATTGCAATTCACGTCATCGCGTATGACAACAAAAAGTTTTTCCCCTTCCGTACAAGCATTTTCCGCACGCGTAAACACCAAATTAATCTTTTAATGCTAAAAGGCGATGCAGGAAAAACTCATTTCTGTTTAGTAAATACCGCGAACGGGAAAAACGGGCTATCTCGTCTTCTCTCCCACCTTTCAAAACACAAGGGTCAAGTACATGTTTGTAATTTCTGTTTTCACCGGTTCACATCAGACAAAACTCGAAATGTAGACGGTAAAGCAAATTTGTTGAAACATGTGGAACTTTGTTGCAAGTTTGAATCTCAGCGCGTTTCATATCCTAAACGCGGAGAGACAATTAAATTCAAGAAACTAGGCGCGACGTTGAAGAAAAAGTACACCATTTACGCGGATTTAGAAACATACGTTGTTAATATCGATAATGATGATGATGATGATTCCGATTCTGATGAAATTACTCGTAGTTACACAAAGAAAACGGCGCGACATATTCCCTGCGGGTATTGTTTCGTTGTTATCGATGTTAACGGGAAATCGCTCACGGACCTGTACTCCATAGATCGAGTAGTTTAGACGAAAAAATCATGGAGAAATTTCTTCAGGAAATTACAGATCTCGGTGACATTTTGTATGAGGATATGAAACGAGAAATTCCGATGCAAGCTTTATCCGAGAGTCAAGAGCGTGAATTTCAAAATTCAGTAAACTGCGGGCTTTGTGCTGAACCGTTTTTAGACAGCGATATTAAATGTCGTCACCACGCGCATGAAACCGGTAATTACTTGTGTGCGGCACATGTTTCTTGTAATTTAACAGCTCGTACTCCGGAGTACATATCGTGTTATTTTCATAATTTCTCCGGTTTTGATTCGCATTTTATTCTAAAATCGCTCGGTAAATGTAAAAAAGAAATTTCCTGCATCGCAAATACGTCAGAGAGATTTTTGACACTTTCAGTAGGCAAAATTAAATTTTTAGATTCCTACAAGTTTATGTCTGAATCCTTGGAAGTATTGGTGCGTAATTTGGTAGAGAGTACAGACATGGAAAAGAAGTTCGAACGATTATTTTCGGTGTTTGATGATCCACCTCGCGAACACAGACAGCTCTTGTTGAAGAAAGGAGTATATCCCTACTCGTACATGAGCTGTCCCGAAAAATTCGCGGAAACATCGCTTCCTCCCATCGAATGTTTTCATAACGACTTAACTGATACACCTCTGTCTCGCGAAGAATATGAGCATGCGCAAAGAGTGTTCTCAACATTCAAGCTGAAAAATCTGGGTGAATATCACGATTTTTATTTATGTTTGGACGTAATGCTATTAGCGGTAGTTTTTGAATCCATGAGGTCTACGCTTTTTAGCTCATATGGCCTCGATGTGACCCATTTTGTTTCCCTCGCGCACTTCACCTGGAATTGCATGCTGAAACACACTAAAGTCGAACTGGAATTACTAACAGATCCGGACATGCATCTTATGTTTGAGGCGGGAATGAGAGGCGGGGTCTCATTTATCGGTAAACGTTATTGTGAGGCGAATAACAAACATCTACCCGAAACATACGATCCTTCAAAACCGTCTAATTATCTGCTTTATATCGATGCAAACAGTTTATACTCGGAAGCTATGAGCCGAAGCTTGCCTGTTGGAAATTTCAAATTCCTCTCAGAGGAAGAAATTTCCAGCCTTGATTTCGCGAATTTGGACAGCAATTCAGAAACCGGGTATATAATAGAATGCGATCTCAAGTACCCCCAAGAGTTGCATGATAAGCATGCGAGCTTCCCCCTCGCTCCTCTCCACCAAACGCCCCCGCGCGAATTGCTGTCGAACTACCAAACAAATGAGAACGGTCAAACTGGAACCAAAAAGCTCATGAACACACTTTTCGACCGTGAAAAGTACATTGTTCACTATGTCAATTTAAAGCTCTACCTCCAGCTCGGTTTGAAATTATTGAAAGTGCATCGCGTCATTAGCTTTTCCCAATCTCCCTGGCTGAAAAGCTACATCGACTTCAATATCCGGAATAGACAGAACGCGAAAAATAAATTTGAAATATCCTTCTTTAAGGCCTGTTGTAACTTAATTTTTGGCAAGACAATTCAGAGTAGTCGTAAGCAAATGAATGTTAAAATTATCACGGATGAAAAACGGTTAGATAAGTACATTTCAAACCCGCTATGTAAACGCTGGCAAATAATTAGTCCGAACGTGATCGCGGTTTTCTCTCGTAAGTTGGAACTTAAAATGAACAAGCCTGTCTATTCCGGCTTCAGTGTACTGGAGTTGAGTAAATTCCATATGTACGATTTTTTCTATTGTAAATTACAAAAAATTATACCGTGGGATCGTATAGAATTGTGCATGACTGACACCGACAGTTTTCTTCTAAACCTTAAAGTCGAAGATGTGTATCAGTTGATTAGAGAAAATTTGTCCCTTTTCGATACTTCTAACTATCCACCTTCCCACCCTTGCTTTTCCATGGAGAGGAATAAAGTTGTAGGAAAGTTCAAGGATGAGACCGGGTCAAAGCCTGTCCATAGATTTCTCGGACTTAGATCCAAACTTTACTCATATTTAGTTTGTAACGAGAATGAAGAACTTGTAAATAAATGTATAGCAAAGGGTGTACAGAGCGGAGTAAAATGTAGAAAGCTTAATTTTAATTTATATATGAAATCATTGTTTGAACGTAGTGAACATGTAGAAAAATTTAATATGTTAAGATCGTATAATCACACCATGTATCAGGTTGAATGTGCAAAAATCTGTTTGAGCCCTTATGATGATAAGAGGTATATTGCTGAGAATGGTGTTGATACTCTCCCTTTTGGTCATTATAGTCTCAACACTCTAAGTGATTGATCAGTATGTCCCATGACAATCATCCAACACCACTGATTTTGATTTGTCTGTTGTAAATATCATGAATATTATTAGATCTAAGTTAGCTTTAGAGCTTCATAGCGTGCCGCGTGTGAACTATCCCACTCGCAAATATGAGTTGAAAAGTGAAAAAGACTTGCTTCAAGCCGATCTCATTGAGATGACAAGTTTATCACGTTTTAATAAGGGTTACAAATATATCTTAGCTGTTATTAATTGTTTTTCAAAATTTGCATATTGTGTACCATTAAAAGACAAGACAAGCCAATCTGTATTTAACGCTCTCGAGCCAATTATTTCTAAAAATAAAGGAGTTAAGCTGTTCCAAACAGATCAAGGAACAGAATTCTTTAATTTAAAAGTTAAAGCATTATTAGATAGATATAGTATTAAACATTATCATGTTTTTACTGATAAGAAAGCCTCCATAGTTGAAAGGTTTAATAGAACACTTAAAGCAAAAATTTATAGATATTTAACTGAACATGGAACCAAAAACTGGTCATCACAACTAGACAGTTTAGTTCGAGATTATAATGCAACAATGCATTCATCCATTAGAATGAAACCTGAAGATGTGAGGAAAAAAGATCGTAATCATGTTTTAATGTCATTGAATTCTGCATTCAATAGACGATATAAATTGAAAAATTCAAAACCGAAATTTAAGCTAGGAGATGTTGTACGAATCTCAAAGAAAAGGGTTCTTTTCGATAAATCTTATAACATAAACTGGAGCGCAGAGTATTTTGTAATTCATTCTATATTTCCTTCTCAACCTGTAACGTATAGCTTGCGAGATCTAAACGGAGAAGTAATTAGTGGTAGGTTTTATGCAGAAGAAATTAAAAAAACACAATTAAATGAATCGGAGAGACAAGTGTATTTGATTGAAAAAATATTAAAACGTGATAAAAAAGGACTGCTAGTGAAATGGATTGGGTTTTCAACACCTAGTTATATTAGTAAGGATCAACTATTAGATGAAAAATAATCTTTTGTAATCTATTGTAAATATCATGTAAATTTATTGTAAATAATCTATTGTAAATATCACGTACATTTATTGTAAATAATCTATTGTTAATCTATTGCAAATACATTCCATTCAGTGTAAAAATATGACAAAGATTTGGTGTAAATATAATACGTCTCTATCAAAAAATGCTTCTCAGTTTCATTTTAATCTGAAGTTTTATTTGCTAAGGCTCAAGCGTTCTCGTGAAGAGGGTGCGGGAGAGAGAGAGGGTGCGGGTGAGAAACTTCTATCAGTGCATTGAAAGGGGAGAGCGCTTGCATCCCGATGTGATAAGCTATGGTGTGTGGTGTCTAGCCCACAATCTCTTCCTCCTTGATAACTTATCAGTTCCTTATCAGATCGCATGCTGTACACGTGACTAACATGATTCCGATAGTAAATTTCGACAATGTTATAAGAGAGAAAGAAATGCCAACATGGTGTAAAAATGGTAAGTTATTACCACATAATGCAAGGATCCTTATAATAGGCTCTTCAGGTTGTGGCAAGACCAATTTACTATTTAATTTAATTTTTTCAAAGAATGGGTTGAGATTTAAAACTATATACTTGCACACGAAGAGCGAGTATCAAGATAAGTACTTGTTTTTGAGAAAAGTCTTTTCAAAAATGAAGGGTATTGAATTTCATATAAACAGCAATTCGGAATCTATAGCTCACCCCAACAAAATTCAACAATTTTCTCTTGTCATTTTCGATGACTTCCAACTTAATCACGTGCCTCAAATAAGAGAATATTTTACCATGGGTCGACATCGTAATATTGACACTGCATATTTAATTCAGAGTTATGGGGCCACACAGAAACATTTCACTAGGGACAACGCAAATATGATAATAATCTTCAAGGTAGATTTATTGAGTCTGAAATTAATTCACAGAGATCATGTTGGAGCAGATATTCCTTATAAAGATTTCGTTAAACTTTGTCATACAGTTTGGAATCGTAAACCTCATAATTTTCTAACTATTATGACCGAGTGTGGAATTAATAGCGGGAAGTACCGAGATTCGCTCGATACGTTTCTTACCGTTCAGTAGAGATTAATTCTTTGTGCAGTCATGTTGTCATACAGCAGGAAGCTGAATAGAAAGGAGGTTGGTTTAATCGAAAAGATTAAGAAATTGAGAAAAGTAATTAGAGAGAAGCATAAAAGCTTAGTCAATTTTGAAAAGCGATCGGAGGAATATAATAGGAAAACGCTCTCCCCGTTAATAGAGCCCATAATTGAACTGGGAAAAAACAAATTCTCACACTCTGATGTAAAACCAAAAAAGGAACAGGTAAAAGAGGAGAGTATGGAAATTGATGATAATGAGGAGGGAGATGAACAGAGTTATGAGAGTTCAGCAGACAATTTTTTAAGCTCGACTAAATTTGAAAACAGTTTACTTGGTTCTAGCAGAAACGACGATGTGCTGTCACAATATCTAAAAACGTTTCATGCGGAAAAACAGAATAATTCAATCAGTTATGGAATTTCATATAATTCTAAAGATGACGTGTATTATATTGGTAATCAGCAAGTAATATTTGTTGATGGTTATATAGATATTGATAGTGAAAGATTTCGATTAACACACGGTCTACTTGAGTTATTATTCAGTGCGAGACCAAACTCAAATCTTTATAATCAAAGAGATCTGGATAAGTATAAAAAAATCTTAACACTTACAGGTATACATTTAGATCGAAGAGGCTATGTTAAACGAAATCAGGGAATTAAATCGCAAATGATTCAAAAGTTATTTCCCAGTAAAAAAATTAGTAAAAAGAAGGGTTGGGGTTTATTGAAATTTGCAAAAAATAATTCTCATGATAGAATTTATCAATACTTTGATAATTTTGACGAATTAGTGGAAAGATTAAATTTACTCTATTCCTCAAAAGCTAGTGGGAACAGTGGGCATGATGTGGAAATCGCGAGTATAATTGAAGAGCTAAAAGAAGCAAAATTAATTGTTTAGTGTCACGATGACTCTACATCGATTCGGACGAATTGATACACCTAGCGGAGCTAGTCTTACGTGTGATATTGACTCGATAACACAGAAGATAATCGAATCGATAAATCAGCAAGGAATCAGCGAAGCTGTGAAATTTTATTTAGATTCGCAAATAACCAAACTCGTTTCGGAAAATACAAAGAATATTGGAGTGAGCATAATTGAAAGAGAACATATTCTAAGCACCTTACAAAATTTCAGTACTAATATCGATAAAGCTATTGGAGAGAGAACTCAAACTCTAGAGAGTGCTTTAGGAGAAGTGAAAACTTTAACAGACAGCTTTTCATCTCAGTTGCTCAGTATTAACAACGATAAAGTTGATAAGGCTTATTTAGATGAAAAATTAAAAGCCGTATCAGATAAAATTAAGAATTTGGAGGTGCTGGACAGAAACTATCTCAATACTAAATTGAAACAACTTAGTACAGAAATTTTTACTAAAGTAAATGAAACACACCCATCGGAATTGATAAGCAATATTTAGAATCTACTTTGCAGAAATTGATTAGTTCTTCATTAACAAAGGAAGAGTTTGAAAAACGATTATCTGAAATGGCGAGTGCAATAAAAGCTAATATTATGGAGGGTATTGAGCAGTTTATTACAAAAGATGCTATTGCTATTCTGATTAATCAAATTGCAGAAAAGTATGCAACTAAAAATGATATTGGAGATTTTATTAAGAAAAACGAGATGGCAGATGCTGTGAAAAGCGTACGTGATGAAATAGCTGAGGCAATTAAAAATTCGGAAGAGGGTGCTGTCATGAGACTGCAATGTTCGGCCCCATTCATTGACTACCTAAGTCTATTCATACACAGAGTGGCCCTGGACATAGTATCAAAATATGCCGAAGTTTCTTTCCATATGAATTGGATTGAAGCAAAGGATCATGGGCTTAACGAACATCAGGTAGTACAAATTATTACAGAAAAAATGGATTTGGTCAAATATAAAGACTTTATATTGGCGCCGAAAACATAAAATCTTGAGTTGAGTGTGAGAGAGTGAACGTTTCAGTCTAGACGAGTGTGATTGATTGTATAAACACATGTGTGAGAGAGACAAAACCTATAGTTTCAGTCTAGACATTTTTGAGTATATCGATAAATCTTTTAAAGGTTGAGTGAGACAACACCTATAGTTTCAAATTTCAGTCTAGACCACCATGATTGACATTTTTGAGTATATCGATAAATCTTTTAAAGGTTGAGTGAGACAACACCTATAGTTTCAAATTTCAGTCTAGACCACCATGATTGACATTTTTGAGCATATCAATAAATCTTGAAAAAGGTTGTACGAGTGAACTTCAACACCTATAGTTTTCACCCTAGTCATTTTTGACTATATCGATAAATCTTGAAGAAGGTTGAGTGAAGTAACTTTAACGACTACACTATAGGAACGATCGATCAAAATGGAAGATAGTTACTTCTTGTCTCCTTTACTCGCTTTCGTAATAAAGAAGGGTGCGGGAAAGAGATGTGACGAGTAAAAGAAGAAATGCTGCTTGTGAGAAGCGAAGGCAGCGTATAACATTAGCATAACATTCTTCCTTTACTCAGCGTTCGTAATAAAGAAGGGTGTGGGAAAGAGATAAGGATCAATTGAGCCCGTCATCGTAGTATATCATTAGAGCGAAATGGATGCACTTCAATTTGTTAGTATAGCATTAGATGTAGAAAGAATTGATTCTTATCTCCTTTCCTTTCGGAAAGGGTGCGGGAAAGAGATGTGACGAGTAAAAGAAGAAATGCTGCTTGTGAGAAGCGAAGGCAGCGTATAACATTAGCATAACATTCTTCCTTCACTCAGCGTTCGTAATAAAGAAGGGTGTGGGAAAGAGATAAGGATCAATTGAGCCCCTCATCGTAGTATATCATTAGAGCGAAATGGATGCACTTCAATTTGTTAGTATAGCATTAGATGTAGAAAGAATTGATTCTTATCTCCTTTCCTTTCGGAAAGGGTGCGGGAAAGAGATGGCACGAGTAAAAGAAGGAGATCTCTATCTCTTGAACCTGTCATCATAGTAGAGCGAAATGGATTCACTTCAATTTGTCAGTATAGCATTAGATGTAGAAATATGAATTCACTTTAATTTGACACCAAAGGAATTTTTCCCTCTCAAAGAGATTTTTTCCCCACATCTATCATTCACCTCAATCTGTCAGCATAGCATTAGATGTAGAAATATGGATTCACTTCAATTTGACAGTAGAGAGAGAGAGAGGGAATTTTTCCTCCTAAAAGGGAAATTTTTTTTTCCCTCACCTGGAGAGAGAGAGAGAGAGATATCTTACCCCCCTCACCTCCACTGGACAGGGGGAAGGGGAAATCTATTTTTAGAAAGAGAGAGAAAGATATATCACCCTCTCTCTCTCTATCCCCCTCACCTCCACTGGACAGGGGGAAGGGGAAATCTATTTTTAGAACACCCCCCGCCCTACAGGCGGGGGGAAGGGGAGGAGGGATGGACGAGGGGGGAGAGGGGGGAGGGGGATTTCGAGCAAAAAAGCTTCCTCAACCCCACAATCCTCCTCTACTATAGTGTGATTCACTGTTAACTGTCAGCATTTATCATAGGTAACACTGATGCTTCCCACTACTAATGCCAGCTGTATAACGGGGAATCTCACTGTCACTGGCTTTTTTACACTAATATACAATACAACCCCCTTATTTTCAGTATAGAGGGTACTGACACCCCCCACCCACGACTTCTCATTTTGGGGGGAAACTACAGGGGTTACTTCCCCCCTCCCAACTACCACTCATTACCAGAGGGGCAGGAAAATGGAAAATCGAGAAGGAAATGCTTAGGGACAAATGTAGGGTAATTAAAAGACCCTTCAAATGTGAAGGGGTACCTGAAGAGCGGGAAGTTTGCCAAATACCTCCTCACCCCCCAGACTCTACACTTACTTTTATTTACTCCACACCCCCCTCCTCCCTACCGATCACACAACACCACACCACACTCTGAGAACAAACTGAATGCACTGAAAAAAAGATTTTCCGACTCATTCTATGTAATAGGAGTCGGACTCATTCTCAAACGCACTATCAGATTCATTCCTAAACAAGTTCTGCAGTTAAAACTCTCACACTCTTGTACACTGTTTTTTCTACCCTTTTTCTTGCCTACGCTCTTACTCTTCTATAAAATTTCTCTCTCTTCCAGTCACTTTTCCTCTATTTCAATCTGGATATTTTTCATCTTGCTATCTTCCACAGTTCAATCAACATTTCTCTTTCTCTCGAACGCTCTCAAGCATTCTCTAGTCTAACACACTGTCTCACTAAGACATTTATGCTAGCATTATCAACATCACTTATCTACCAATTGACACTAATGTAATGACATTGGAAGATAACATAATAAGATAGTCCTTGTGCTATTTTTCTTCCAAATTTATAGGTGACAAAGTCCAAGATAAGGTTAGAATTTCACGTGTACAATTTTTATTTAAAAATTTAAATAAAAATTTAAAATTTTAGTCAAAAAAAAAACATGAAAACTATAAATTTTTAATTCAGATGGCTTGAATTAATGAAATGATTAAAAATATCCTACTCAATCAACACTTGTAACGAATTATATTGCGTTATTTAAGAAAATTTGGAACCATTCAAGAAACACAAACTTGTAAACACTAATACACTCAAACTCTTGTTGTTGTTCTTCTTCTTCTGCCTCTTCTTTTCTCCTCCTTCTGCTTTTGCTACAGTGTTACTGGAAAGAATATATTTAATATTCTTTCCAAAGAATGGAAATTGATATGTCCAAAGCTCCACCAATTTATGTAGATGCATAACAATATTATCTTCTATAGTTATTCCAAAGATTTTTTTCATATCATATACAGTTCAATGAATATTTTCTTAGTTTATATTATGTAAATTCATCTAAAACTTTGCTGTATTGTAAGCTATTGTATATAAGTGCCTTAGCCAGTATATATTGTAATCTACATGAATAAAATACTCTATAAATCAATCAATCAATCAATCAATCTTTCTTCCACCATCTCTAAATAATTATATCCTTTCTCTTTTCAACTTAATTCAATAACAATCTTTCCATTTGTCAACTCTTTTCAATCCTTTCGCTGTGTCTCTCAACACAAATGCTCATTAATAATATCTCATATTTTATGAAATTATTTGAATAATTGGCTACATTGCCATTTATAGTGGACATAATCTTTGATTAAGCTTTTAATGTGAATATTAATGTTGTGAAACTTTTCCATAATTGAATAGACTTGAGATATTGTCATCAATTCCACTTTATTCCAAAATAATAGAATAACGGAACAAAGCTCCTATAAAATAATACTTAAATTGAAAAAATAGATTTTTTTACATAATCTCATGTCTCTTCAATAGCGAATAGAGCCAGAATATACTGTTACTTGCATGAATGAAGAAAACTTGTTATCCGTCTTGCTTTTTCTCTTGCTTCTCCTTTCTCTCTCGATTAATCAATCTCTTCTAACTATTTTGAATTTTATGTATTTTGTTGGAAAATTTAGAATGTTTCTCTATGTTATGAAGCCTAATGTACTGTATTGTATCCAATGGCGAATGATTATTGTATTCTATGTCGCTCTCTCTTAATCTGTCTCTCTTCTATCTCTCTCCAGCAAACTAGCATCTTAGTGGATATGAGTGAGAAAAATCTCTTCATTTTTACTCATAACTGAAAAATGAATCGATTCATTAATTCTCCAACCCCTAGTATCTTTCTTTTCGATCTCTCTCTTCCCACTCACTCTCTCACTCTTTCATTGAATCTCTCTTTCTCGATCTCTCTCTTACTGTTTTGTAATGGGATCATCTTCATAGTTTATCTATCACCTATTCCATCTTCCCTCTATTGTATTTTATTATGAACTTCAATTTTTCATGGTATACTTTCATGATAAGTTTCACTCCACATGGATGCAAATAACAGCTTTAGTTTGCTAATGTGATAATACTTTAGTTGATGTTGATGGCTCAATATGTACAATATAATTTTCTTCAATATTTGTAATTGATTACAAATACTGATGCGGAACTGAAAATAATTATGTATTTCTCAAGTTTTATTTAATTTTATAATGTCAATTTTCGTAAGTGTTACCATAGGCAACAGCCTAGTAACAATAATCAATAAATATCTTATCTTATCTCATCTTCCCACTCACCCTCTCAGTCTCTCATTGAATCTCTCTTTCCGATCTCTCTCTTCTCACTTTCCTCTTACTCTCTTTTTGAATCTTTCCTCCTCGATCACTCTCTTCTCACTCACTCTCTCATTAATCTCTCTTTTTCGGCCTCTCTCTCCCCACTTACCCTCTCACTCTCTCATTTAATCTCTTTTTCGATCTCTCTCTCCCCACTCACCCTCCCACTCTCTCATTGAATTTCTATTTTCGATCTCTCTCTCCTCACTTCCCTCTCACTCTCTCATTGAATCTCTCTTTTTCGATCTCTCTCACCCCACTCATCCTCTCACTCTCCCATTAAATCTCTCTTTCCCGATGTCTCTTCTCACTTCCCTTTTACCCTCTCACTCTCTCATTGGATATCTCTCTCTATCTCTCAATCCCCCACAGAACAATTGATTCGCAGTTCTTGGGCCGATATAGCCCGATTCCAAGAACAGTTGATTACAAGCCAGCAACTCTGGATACACGGTCGCTAAGTTTTACACTGGGAACCGGGCGGGCGGTACTTATACTTTTCAATTAAAGTTCGTTCCACTTTCTCAACGGCTTACTTCGTCGGAGAGTGTGATTGCCGCCAATGCCAATCTGATCGCTTAGAGCCCAGTGTGAACCAAACAGTGCACAAAGTGTGCATAGTGCACGAAAGTGTGCACAGAATCATGCTCTGCTAAGCTTTGGCACGGTGCAGAAAGTGTGCAGAGAACAGCGAAAAAGATGCACTACTGAGTTTCATACTTCAATTATTCAGATCGCTTGAACTCGGTTGCTTGTTGGAAGTAAGGCATTCAGTTTTTTCTTTGGAAAATCGTTAATCTCCAAAGTGTGCTCTGCTAAGCTTTTACACGGTGCAGGAAGTGTACACAGAATAGCGGAATAGTATATTAAATATTTTCGCACCTAGAGCAGAAAATGAGATTTTTCCGGCTCGAAATCGGTTTTCAAGTCCGAGGCCGTAGGCCGAGGACTAGAAAAGATTGAGAGGCGGAAAAACATTTTTGCCCGTTGTGCGAATGCTATTTTTCGCCACACACAAAAATAAACCATATGAGAATAGTTGTTTACTAAGCACTTCCGAAAGCAGAAGTGGAAGGTGATAGCTCTAGCAAATCCGAAGTAATTCGAATATCAGGAAACTGTCCAAGTATTTTAATTTTTATTCTGATTTGTCTAAATAACCTAAAAGATGATGTTCAATTATGTGGGAGGCTGAGTTTATACTTTTTTATTCTTTCAAATGACAATAAGATGATATTATTATAAATGTTTTAATTATTGAATAATGAGCACAAATAATAAAAAGTTTTTTGATCAGCTGTTTTTTGATCACATTTCTTAGTTCCATGTTAGCGGCTGGAAAGGGTACTCTTTCCGGCCAAGGCCGGAAAGAAACCTGTTCTGACGTCAGACGAGAGTCGTCTGCAAACAATGTCTTTCAGATCTACGTAGGGACTGGAAAACAGCTGCTTTCTGTGCAGTGTGGCGAAAAAGATTATTTCAATTATTGAAATTGCTAGAACTCGGTTGATCAGTGAGTAATTGTTGAAAGAAAAGCATTCAGTTTTGAAAGCTTTTCTTTGGAAAATCTTTAACCTTTAAACTTGTTCAAATTGAACTATTTATACTCCACTGAAATAATTTCTCCGGCGAAGAGAGTTCTGACTCGATAGTAGTCCTCAGCAGTTTTTCAATGCCTTTCGATTTCTCTAGTTCACTAAATTGAACTTATAAGGGCGAATTTAAATGTCTTGTGAATACAAGAATTTAAATGTCTTGTGAGTTCTATATTTTAGTTGTTTCAGAGAATTGGACTGTACTACAATAATTGTCATGTCATCATAAATTCTCCACGTGTGAAATGATTTCTATCTACAGAAATTCTTCTACATGGTTTCTTTAAACGTTTTCGTGAACTAGTTTTCAGGAAGCGTTCATATCCGTACAGAAACGTACAGAGGCTCAGCTCAGGTCTAAAAGTTTTTATGGAGAGAGCTTCAAAAGTTTGTCAGCGATAAGACCAGAATCGGCGTTTTTCTGCGTTGTCTCAGTCAAGCTGAAGAGCCTGAAAGTCAGGAAGCGTTCATATCCGTACAGAAACGTACAGAGGCTCAGCTCAGGTCTAAAAGTTTTTATGGAGAGAGCTTCAAAAGTTTGCCAGCGATAAGACCAGAATCGGCGTTTTTCTGCGTTGTCTCAGTCAAGCTGAAGAGCCTGAAAGTCTGTATTTGACTATTTGGAGAGAGGGAGCAAGCTAAAATAAAGAATGCAGGCGAGCGAAGCGAGTATGCTTTTCTCAATTCTGAGTAATTCAGCGGGGGGTCCAAGGGGTGTAGCCCTCTGGCTAGACTGATAAGGCGAGCGAAACTATCCTGCCGGCTATAGTTTCCTCATGAGTTCGAATTCATCGAGCAACCATCATGAAAAATCATTCACTCAAACACTTAATTTGACCATTCAACTATGTAGATTTCCTCAAAAAATTTCCCAAGATAATCTCAAAATCAGAACAGGCTTCATTCAGGACTATTCGATCAGTATCATCCATCAAATATTATGGATAACTATCACAATTCACCTCCTCAACTACTCAGAAAGTAAAATGTAATTATTCTATTGATGTTTTCCTGACTCTGACTCAGAATCACCCTTGACTGTTTAGATTTAGATTGGCTGTTTAGATTTTCCTCTACTAATGACGATGATACAAAACAAACTGATGCTTCACAGGTGAACAGAGCACTAAAGGCTCAGTACTTAGCACCTTAGACCAGTTATAGAATAGACACGCTGAGAAGTCTAGCCTCTCAAGCCAACATCTACTGCCAAATCCACCCATCTTGACGTCACAACCAAGCTAAAAACAATGCATTGAATAACAACAATGTAAGTTAAACACCACAAACACTTACACAACAAACTCAAAAAAGTTTTCTATAATTTCTATGCGATACGAGACGTCACTGTTGTGACGTCAACATGGTTGGATTTGGCAGTAGATGTTGGCTTCATCGACTTTCAGTTTGAATATACAATGGGCCGTGTCTATTCTATAACTGGTCTAAGCTTAGCACTACAAGGAGCTATGTAGATCATCCGTTCCAAAGGTCACACTTTGTTGAAAAGAGGCGAAACTTCAGATCTTGACTCGTGCGTGGGTGATGAAGAGGATGATGAAGATGATGGTGATAATTATGATGATGATAGCAATGATAATTATGATGATTATGCTAATGTCGATAATAAGAGATGGATGGACCTTTAGCGGGAGTCTTTGATGTAAATTTGAAGAGTTTTAACTTCGAGCAATGCAACGTTTGAACCGTAACTCTCAAGTATCATTCATTTTAGGTTATCAAACATGAACAAAATTTATCCTTGATGAATTTGTTGTTCAAGAGGTCGTGAAACTGAGTTATAATCAATATTTTCTCTAGGTATGAGAGAATTAAATGCTCAATAAAGTAAGTAGGGAATGGGAATGACCTTCAAATCTGAGATTATGTGTAGGTTGATGGAAATTTGCTGATACATTTTATAAAGAGCTTCTAAAGTGAATACTTTGAAAATGAGAAAAATGAATAGATTGAAAGAGCGAATAGGTCACACCCACTCCAGGATTAGAATTCCAGAGGATCTCGTATACAGTATACGAGATGCTCATGGATCGCTCGAAATGAGAATCCGAGAACTGATTGAAATATTCCTATTTTTCCACCAGTATTTGGAAGAAGATTTCCATGTATCAGCTTACTGAATGGTACTTGATAAGAGACTTCTGTTTTTGAGAGATGGAAGATACTTGAATGTGGAAGGTCTTTAATCCTTTCAAAAATAGGCTACAATTTCAAATACTTTTCGTAGGAAATGATGAGCGGTATCATTATTTGGGAAACAATTTCTATGAAGCCTGTCAGCTCACTGAACAGTCCTTGAAAAGATTATTTATCTCTCTCCACTATCTTACTTTATCTCATATCTCTTATAACTTACTTCATCAAAAGATAGAGATACTAGGATGAGAAAGGCTTCCAGAACTACAATTCCATAGAATCACAAGACTACATAGGGAATAGATCATTATTTTCGAGTAGTATCATAATTGGAGTGAAGTCAAGTTCATTTTTTCACCCCAACGATGAGAGAAACGTGTTAGCTCTTTCTCCCTTTAAGCCCTCTCACAAACAAGTGGAAGTATCAGATAAGGATATCTAATACCAGGATACCATTTATATTTAGATCTTCAGCACTGAAAACTTCAATATTTTATTACAGTGAACTTTATCGCATAAGGACAGCTGATTTAAATACGTAGAACACCAGAGGCAAAAGTGGTAGTGAACTTCTGTATCAATTTTAATGCTGCGAGCTATGTGGGTGAGACTTGTCTCAACCAAACACAGACTCCACTGAATTTCAATGGATCAACCAACCATACAGGTTCATAAGCTCTTTTCCCGCTTGGTGTTAATGCGATATGTTCATATGAGATGGATACAAATGTGAAAACTAAATGAAAGTTATCAATGTTCATAAAATAAGTTTTTGTGACAATAATTGTCATAATATTATTGTCAATTATTCATAGTTGTTTCATTAGAAATAGATATCTACCACCAACATTATTAGACATGATTACATTAGACTCTATTATGTTGGAAAAGTCAATACTGGGGATTTATGCAATAAATCAAGATCCCTATTATAGAATTTGTACTGATCAAAGTGAATTGGAATGAAGTTTCTCCAAATCAAATGAATTCAAACACAGTTGATCTACTACGACCTCACTCCTCAATAATTGTTGTTTTTTTTATAAAAATATTGATTCATATTTTTTTATTCTATTCAGGAAATTATTTCCTTAGGTTGTTATAGTGTAAATGCATTGGAATTGTATAGGAAAATTAAGTGGAAAAGAGGGCCGGCTGCGCTCTAGCTCGCCTTCCAGGTTAAAATGAAAGCAGGTTATCTATCCAACTCACCTTCACTACGTAATAAGAAGTATCGCATTTTCTCTGAGTTGATGGGTGAAATGCTTTCGGTTCGAATATAGTAGACGTTCACCTTAAGGTGCGTACGGATATACGCGCCGCGAACATGAGCAATTCACTTTCAATCAGCTGATTCTATCTGTATTTTTACAGAAACGGTAAGATACAGATATAAAAAGCTTGGCATCAGCTGGTTGAATTGCTCATGTTCGCGTCACATAAATCTGTACGCACCTTTAGGGTAACCGTCCACTGGAACCGTATTCAACCGTTCCATTCGGCCGTTGGATCGGACGAATCTGCCGGCCGTTAATTCGGGCGAATATGGAAACTTTTCCGTCAGTCTAGTTCAGAAGTTGGCTGGTTGCCAATTATTGAATTAACTACTATCATAGCCACCAACATTTTTCATAAACAATCAAGATTATATTGAGATTTTGAAAATTGAATGAACAAATATCTAAATAACTGAATTAGTTATTATTCATTACAATAATCTCACCTTCAGATCCTATTTGTTCACAGATTCCTTTGAACATCACGACGATGATATCTTTTGTCTAGCATAGCCTATCCCACCATGGAACCAAACTTATCAACTTTTCATTGTCCATAGTTAAAATTTTATAAAACAGATCAACTTCAAAAAACAAAAATAAACAAGACTGTGAAACAATTTTAGGTTAGGAACACTTTGATGTCTCAGCTCGACTGGTTATTTCGGCCGGATAGAGCCGGAAAATCCCATTCAATTCGGATTGAAAAATTGATCGGCTGTGTCCGGCCGTATGAAACACATTATGATAAATACAACCATATCTACAAGTAAACGTGGTTTAGCATTAAACGTAGTGTTAGCATGTGGCCCTTAGTCTAGGGCATTGAATCACATGATTAATGCTACGTATTAGCTAGAAGTTGATGAATATGATGCATATATATATATATATATATATATATATATATTATATATATATATATATATATATATATATATATATATATAAAAGCGAAATGGCACTCACTCACTGACTGACTCACTCACTCGCAGAACTAAAAATCTATCGGACCAAAAACGTTCAAATTTGGTAGGTATGTTCAGTTGGCCCTTTAGAGGCGCACTAAGAAATCTTTTGGCAATATTTTAACTCTAAGGGTGGTTTTAAGGGTTTAAAGTTCGTCTTTTAGCATGTATATTCTTCTTATTCCAATCTCTTAATTATTATAATAATTGAAAAATGTCCATACCATATGTTAATATAGAACTATAATCTAGAGAGAGTACCTCTTCGAAATAGTTGTTAACTGGTAACTAAATTAATAATTTTGTCAGGTTGGCATTAAGTTCAGTTGACTTTGTTAGGTTGGCACCAAGTTGAAGATTGAAATGCATTTATCGCGGAAAAATTGATTGGGCACTGCTACTTCAATCAGAGCTATTCCTGGGAATATTATATCGCCTGATATGGCGAGCAAAGCGAGCCCGCTGATCTCATTTTTTTACGGGGGTCCAGGGGGCGGAGCCCTCTGGCTAGACGGATATGGCGAGCGAAGCGAGCCTGACGGCTAGTTTAATATTCATGAATGTAATGAACATAAATAATAATAATAATAATAATAATAATAATAATTTTATTTCTTAATAAGCATTCATTACAAACACAACATTACTACTAGAAATAATTATTCTATTGAGAAGACAATCCCGAGAAAAATTCTATTTTGGGAGTTGCCATCAAAGTCCATTTGTATAATTTATTTGATGCAATCAATTAAAAATAAATTAACTTAAACCATGAAATGTAAATATTCTAACAAACGAGCTTACAGTCGGAATTTTTACAAAAGTTATTAATATTTGAATAAAAAATGAAAGTGAATGATGGAGATGGTACTACCTTATGTCTAGTAGAATATTGTAGTGTAAAACTAGAAGTTTTTTTTTCAAGAGAATATGAAGAATCAGGTTATGAACATTAATCTATGTTGAAAATGAAAAGAGAGAGATGAATGATGAAAAGCGGCTCTGCCAGTTATTGTCAATAACTGAAGTATTATCAAATCAATTCTAAATATATTTCATTACTGAAAACATTGAACAATGTTATAACAACGTTAAAATACATAGAACTAGCAAAGTGGTCTAATACGTTCAGTTGGATATTTTGAATAAATTCATGATTCCATGTATTTTGAGAAAATTACCTCACTCTGCAACCATTTTGGCACTCGTTAACAAAGTTGACACTTCCCCTTGACTCTGTTCTCAGCTACGATATCGAAAATCGCTCCGCAGCACATTTTCGCAGCATTAAAGATCCTGTTAGCCCATACAGCTTCCCTCATGCATGCAATGCTTCCATTAAGAGCTTGTTCACCTCCCACTCTCTCAGACACTTATGGGTTTCAGAAAAGCTGATCTACAAACTCCCAGAATGCTTCTTAATGGAATTCGGTGGAGCAATTCTTGTTATGAATTGTGTGAGATGGAATTTATATTTGGACGCAGTTGGGTTACAAAGAAAGTGATCAAATCGAATTCTCCATTTCCATGAAAATAGTATATAAGAAAGATACAGATATGAGAAGAATTCTAAATAAGAATAGACTTGAAGGAGAACGATTGAAAATAGGAAGAACAATAGCAATGGGGTGAGAGGATTTGATAAGGAAGACATGAGTTTGAGATGATGTTCAAAAAGCGAAGAGAAAGGTAAAGAAGAAGCTGCATAGAGGGTGAAATCAAGTAGCAAGAGTTTATAAGGAGGTAGATTCACAGAAATTTCATGACGAATGAATATAGTATCTTAAGTCACAAGGACGGGAAGGAGCTTTTTGCAGGCGAGAATGATGTTTCTAATCGAGGCGTTAGCAGGGACTAGAATTTCATTCGAGCACTGCAAAAGACATTCATGTCCAAGTAACTTACTTTATTTTTTGTCATAATAATCTAGAAAAGAATAATTGAGAACAGTAAATATTACCTGCTTGTGCTGACATTACTACATGTATTCTATAAACATAACCTAGTTTACAAGTTTCAAATCAGGAATTTCTTGATTGTAGTTGACAAAACTTCCACCTGGAGCGCTAAAAAGCGGTTTTTGTACCAGTTTTGCTGTTCCAAATTTGGAGCTAGGAAAGATACTCGACTGTAAAGAAAACATATGATTTTATTACAGTACTAGCCGTCAGGCTCGCTTCGCCCGCCATACCCGTCTGGACCCCTGACTGGATAGTCCAAAAGTGAGATCAGCGGGCTCGCTTCGCTTGCAAAAAACGCAGATTTTGGGCATATCTTTGGCATTATTGGAAATTCCTTCCAACACAACATAATTATACCCTAGCTTAGCCTCTGTACTAATTTTTTTTCTTGATTTTTATAGCACCTAGTTAAAGACTAATAAGCTATTCTATTTTGACATAAATTGATAAGAATATTGTTTGTGAAGGTAAGCCTTCTATATTGGTCAAGGATTGGATAAAGATTATTTTTAGCATAAAAGAATACAGTATTCTGCCTTTGCACTTCCAATTGAACACTTTAGCACTAAACTAATTCGTGTGGCTTTCTGCGTTGCAGTCTTCTTACTCCATGCACGTTGAGCAGCTGGATTGCTTCCACGTTCACATGTTGATGAAGTCTTTTCTCATGTTTTTCTGCAAATCTTTGTATTTCACTGATGACTTTCGCCACTCCCAGGTCGCGGTGGAGATCAGAGTTCCTGATGTACCAAGGAGCGTCTACACAACTTCTGAGTACTTTTTTCTGGAAGCGCTGGATGATGTCGATATTGGATGGTCGGGTGCAGCCCCAGAGTTGAATTCCGTAGGTCCACACCGGCTTGAGAATCTGCTTGTAGAGAAGCAATTTGTTATAATTTGACAACTTTGATGTCCTCCCAAGTAGCCAGTACATTTTCTTGAATTTTATGCCAAGTTGTTCTCTTTTCTTCTTCACATGCTCCTTCCATCTAAGCTTGGCATCCAGCGTCATGCCTAGATACTTTGCAGTGTTGGAGTAGGGTACAATATTCCCATTGAGTGTTAAGGGGGTATATTGAACTCTTCTGTTTGTAAAGTTGACTTGAACTGATTTTGCTTCATTCAATTTTATAAGCCGGTGTTTTGTTCAACCATTTATTCTGTTGACTGCCACCTGCAATTTCTCTGTAGAAACTTCAACAGTTTCACCAACTGATAAAACTGCTGTGTCATCAGCAAATGTTGCTACTGTTACGTTTTTGGGTTGAGGTATATCAGATGTGTATAGGAGGTACAAGAGGGGACCCAGTACACTTCCTTGAGGAACTCCAGCCCTGATTTCTCTGAGAGATGAAAAAGCATCATCTTGTTTTATCCTGAAATAACGGTCTTGAAGATATGATTTCAGTATCAGACTGTATTCTGTTGGTAAGAACTGGTTCATTTTGTAGCACAATCCTGAATGCCATACTTTGTCGAAAGCCTGTGCTACATCAAGGAAGATTGCAGAGCAAACTTTCTTTTCCTCCAATTGTATTTTCAATAATATTTGTTATTCTGTGCACCTGATCTATTGTACTATGTTTATCTCGAAATCCGAATTGATGGGTTGGTATTAATCCATTATCATCCAGATAAGGCTTTAATCTTTTGTACTAAATTTGAACTATTTCTGTTGATTTGTACTCGATAAATCTGAGAAAAAGCAAAAAAAAAAAAAAAAAACGCTGGAAAAACGCTGATTTTGGGCGTATCTTTGACGTTATTGCAAATTCCTTCTAACATTATTACACCCTAGCTGAGCTTCTGTACTAAATTTGAACATTTCTTGTTCATTTTCAGATTTTGGGCGTATCTTTGGAAATTTTTCCAAATCCGTTCTTAGTGCGCCTCTAAAGGGCCAACTGAACATACCCATCAAATTTGAACGTTTTTGGTCCGGTAGATTTTTAGTTATGCGAGTGAGTGAGTCAGTCAGTCAGTCTGACCACAGTATACATACAATATGGAAACAGTGGCGGTTCTAGACATAAAAAACTGGGTAGGAAAAACTTATCATACTTTAGGTCTATTCATAGACCTAGGGTAGGGCTACTTGAGTAATTCTTGTAAAAAAGACGTCAAAGCATATAGGTATTAAATGGAGATGTATTAATAAATATAAAAATTGTTTATTCAATATTTTTAGGTTTACATGAAAAATTTAAAAAAAATCTCATAAAAACTGGGTAGGCGGCCGCCTACCCAGCCTAGGCCTAGAACCGCCACTGTATGGAAACTTGGCTAGTACCCTGGCACGAAAATCCGCCATCTTGTTAGGAAGTTCCGCATTGTAATAGTATTGATGGGAGGTTCGGATCACTTTACTGATCCGGATCAATTGATCTCGTTCAATGCCGCGAGCCAATCAGAAGACCAGGATTGGAACTTCCTAAGGTCACGTGACGTGTCTAGTATTTGTGCCATGTAAAAAGCATTGGTTAGATAGGCGTTGACAGTTTCTATTCTGTATCTATTCTGTGGTCTGACAGTCAGTGAGTGAGTGCCATTTCGCTTTTATTTATATAAATGCTGTAAAGAGAATCATATGTTTATTTGTTCTAAAATCAGCTGTTTACCGGCTTGATTTCATGGATCTAAAACAGCTGAAATTGAAAGACTATGACAAAAACTTTTTAAAAAAATTATATTTTCAGAAAAATTTTGTTTCACTAAATCAAAAATACCATGAAGAATTCATCCTCTATATCTCATAGATTTATCTCTTACCGAATTTGAAATGTTCTGTCCCAAAAATTTGAACTTTAGGCGCTCATACCTCAAAAAGTAATTCGGAAAAAAATGTTTTCCTGAGAAAACTATTCCATTTTGATAGCTCGATGATATACAAATCGAAAAAATTTGAAAAATATCACGAGTAGAATAGTATATTTCTCACCTAGAGCAGGAAATGAAATTTTTTCGGCTCGAAATCGGCTTTCTAGTCCGAGGCCGAGGACTAGAAAAGATGGAGAGCCGGAAAAACATTTTTGCCCGTGGTGCGAACGCTATTTTTCGCCACACACAAAAATAAACAATATATATTATTATGAAAATAGTTGTTTACTAAGCACTTCCGAAAGCAGAAGTGGAAGGTGAAAGCTCTAGCAAATCTGAGGTAATCTGAATATCAGGAAATTGTCCAAGTTTTTTTATTTTTTATTCTGATTTGTCTAAATAACCTAAAAGATTATGTTCAATTATGTGGGAGGTTGAGGTTTATACTTTTTTATTCTTTCAAATGACAATAAGATGATATTATTATAAATGTTTTAATTATTGAATAATGAACACAAATAATGGAAAGTTTTTTGATCAGCTGTTTTTTGATCACCTTTCTTAGTTCCATGTTAGCGGCTGGAAAGGGTACTCTTTCCGGCCTAAGCCGGAAAGAATCCTGTTCTGACGTCAGACGAGAGTGGTCTGCAAACAATGTCTTTCAGATCTACGTAGGGACTGGAAAACAGCTGCTTTCTGTGCAGTGTGGCGAAAAGTTTATTTCTAGCCTTTGCACAGCCTCAACTTAACTTATCTAACTTATCTACTTGAGCGATAGCTTATCAGCGCTACGCAGAATGAGTCAAACCCATATAAGCCAACCAACAAAGAAAGTAGGAAATGAGACGAAAATAAGCAGAGAAAGATCGATGAATACAGTGAATAGGAATATTGGAGTGTATGAAAAGGTTGACGGTAAGAAAGGCTTGAGTAACAACTAAGGAAATCACAGGAGTCGAGAGGTACATAGATGTCAGACGGAAGCTGAAAAGTTAGGCCTGTGAATGAGAGCCAAGTTGGAGACAGCTACTGAGAAAGTGTTACAATGCTCAAAATCAACTGAGAAACCCCACAACTCTCTGCTCAAAACACACCTTATTATTTGTGCTGTGTTTCAAAGCCTCACAATCACTTGAAAGCAAAGATTGAAGCCTGTGCGTGACGTAGCGTGAATTGATTACAAATAACCAACTCAAAATTTACGAATCAAATTCCGCGAATGGTTACGATATAAAAGCCCATCCAAATTAACACCCGGTCCGTTTGAATTTTGAAAGAGATTGTGAGAGAGGGAGAAAGAGAGATTGAGAGAAAGAAAGAGAATTGGAAAGGGAGAGAGTGAGTGTGTGGAGTTGGAGAAATGGGTAATATGGAAAGAGAAAAGGAGAGGGAGTGAGAGAAAGGTTAAGAGTGAGAGTGAGTGTGAGTGATGAGGAAGAGGAGAAAAATATGAGAATGGAAAGAGAGAAGACATGAATAGAGAGAAGAGAGAGGTGGGGGAGAGAGAGGAGGGATATGAGAAAAACAATTTGTAATAACTATAGATAATTGCTATTTAGTACGGTATTGTTATGCTTCTACATAAATTTGCGGAGCTTTGGACATATCAATGTCCATTCTTCGGAAAGAATATAAAGAGGAAAGTGTTGGGAGTTGAGTAGTGACAGCCGAAGTGAACGGACGTGTTTTGCTGTTGCTCCGATAGGCTTATCAGTTTGTTGTTTTCGTTGTTGAATGGCTTTAGAATTTTGTGTTTCTAACCTCAATTCAATTTCATTCGATTAAATCGCATAATTGGCATCAGTTATTTGGTATGAGCAAGAAGAGTATTGATAAATATTTTTCGCGAGCATCAGGAGGCACCGGGAAACAGCAGGAAACATCACCAACGCCATCATCTACAGGAAAGCGAGAACGGCCAAAAAGTTCACCGGACATTCATACAAGTAAGAAGAAGAACACTGAATCAGTCAACCCTAAGGATCCGATGGAGAACAGTGAGTTTAAAAAATTCATGCAGGACTTTGAAAGTCGGTTGATAAATAGTTTTAATTTGAAATTCGATAAACTAGCAACGAAAGAGGACTTAACAGCTTTGAAATTGACTATAGAAAATTTAATAAAGGAGAATACCGAACTGAAAGGCCAGTTAAAAACTCTAACCGTAGAAAATAGTGTTCTGCATAAACGTATTGTCGAGTTAGAAGATAGGAGCCGTAGAAATAATCTAATTTTCAAGGGACTCAAGTACGATTTGAATGTGTCCAACCCTGTCACAGTTGTTAAAAACTTTTGTGTAGAGTACTTGAATGCAAGGCCGGATATATGGGTGAATCGCGCACACTCATTGGGAAAAATGAGAAATGGAGGTCCTCTTATAGCACATTTTCCAGACGACGTTGATATTAACCACATACTTAAAAACACTAAGAAACTCAAAAGGACAAGTTTTATCGTACATGAAGACTTCTCGTTTGAAACCAGAAGAGTGAGATCTCGCTTCTTTGCAATGAAGAAAGAAATATGGGAAGTGCAACCGGATGAGCGAGTGATTGTGCAGCATGATCGTCCAATAGTCGGCAACGTGGCGTTCCCATGAGATGAGAACGGACTGAAATGCGGCACACACAGTGGCAAGGATAAACTGCAACGAGTGCTAGGATGTGATGGAGAGACTGTCAATAGTATACTACGCAGATCTGCGAATAATGTGATTGTGTCGGCAGAAAGGAATGAGGAGGCCTGAGGTGATGCCGTCGGCCAGCTTGTAGGCTCACAATACACAAAAGACTTGAACATTTTAGTTTATAATATAGCAGGATTAAAGTGTCACTTTGAACTATTCAATTTCTTGAGGGAATATGAATGCTTTGTGTTGTTAGAAACTTTCATAGAGGAAGGAGAACAAATTATTTATGAACATTTTTTGAAAGGATATATTTTCTCATGGGAGTTTGCTACAAGGGATAGTAGATTTGGTAGAGCTAAGAAGGGACAACTAATAGCCTTTAGGGACAGGTGAGAAACTCTATAAGGATAGAAAAATCAAATGGAAGAGAAGTTTTATTTGTGTTGGAAAATAATTTGTGCATGGTTCCAGTTTATTTGAGTGGAGGTCTAGAGAGTGAATGGGAATTTGATTACTGTGCTCTGTATGATTTCTTGGTCTCCTGTGATGAGACTAGTAGTATGATTATTGTAGGTGATATGAATGGCCGGGTGGGAGAGGCGCAGTGCTTGCCAACTCAAATCTCAATTGATAGCACAGATATAGAGTATGAGCGCACATCTAAAGATAAAGTGTTCAATAGAAAAGGGAGAAAAATTATAAACCTTTGTGAGGTGTTCAATTTTGTTATATTAAATGGTAGAGTGATGGGAGATGCTTTGGGAGAATTCACATTTATTAATAATAGAGGAGCGTCAGTAATCGACCTATGCTGTGTTGGTTTAGATAGTTTAAGTTTAGCAAAATATTTGAGTGTCATACCAGCGAGCTTCTCAGATCATTTGCCCTTATGTTTGACCGTTAACTGTGAATGTAGTGAACCTCTAGAGAATAATTGTTGTTTGCCAATAGCACCAAAATTATTTTGGAGTAGAAAAAACGGAAATAGTTTATTTATAGAAAAATTAGATCTCAGATGTAGAAATGTATTATTGCCAGAGAATATAAATGAAGCTAGTATAAAGTTGAGGAAGCTTATATATGACGCCACTAACTTCAAAAATGAGTCCAATCAAACAAATAATAAATTCAAGAAAAACGCCTGGTATGACAGACAGTGCGTAAAAATAAGAAATAGGATGTTTTCCCTTCTGAAAATATCTAGGAGAACCAACTCCACGCAAGTTAAAAAAGACTATTTGGCGGTGGTTAAGGAGTACAAGGAAACTTGTAATATTGAGAAAAATGCTTACTGGGAGCAGGTGAAAACAAAACTGAAATCGGTACGGGACTCAAAACATTTCTGGGAATTAGTACGTGAATTTAAAGGATCAAACACAGTCAAAAATGTAAATATAAAGCCAGAGAAATGGGTATGTCATTATAAAGTGTTTTATAATCCCTCACGGTCGAGTGGCCCAACGTTGTACGCGGAGCCCTTCATCAAAAATGAGTTACTGAACAGGACTATTGATATATGATATAAATGAAGTCAACTTATCATTGAAAAAGTTGAGAAATGGAAAGGCTCCAGGTGAAGATCGAATTTCTGGCGAGTTTTATAAAATAGCACCTGCAGCATATAAACAGTTAATGTGTATTTTTTTAAATAAAGTTGACGTAGCAGGTATAGCCTCAGATGCCTTCAAAAAGTCAATGATTTTCCCACTGCATAAGAAAGGGGACTCGAGATATCCCAAGAATTATAGAGCCATATCATTCACAAACTCAATTTATAAAATTTTTGTGGGATGTTTATTGAATAGGCTGGAAAAATATGTGAAGCATACAAACACCATTAGGGAGAATCAAGCCGGCTTCAGAAAAGGATACTCATCTGTGGATAACATTAATGTTCTGTATAATTTGATTAAATATTCTGTGTCAGAAAATAATAGAAGAGTATACTGTTTCTACGTCGATTTCAAATCTGCCTTCGACTCGATTGATCGAGAAGCATTATTTTATAGATTATTAGAGATAGGTGTATCGATAAGTTTGTCCAAATGATAAGAGGCTTGTATGATAATGTATCATCTGCTGTGTGGTGCGAGAAAGGGCTGACAGAAGATATTCAGTTTGAAAGCGGCTCAAAACAGGGCTGTTTGTTGTCCCCGATTTTATTCTCCATATTTACATATGATATCTGTGAATGTATCGGTGGAGGCCTAAGGATTGGAGGTCACGATATGAACGCACTTCTTTATGCGGATGACTTAGTAATATTCACCGACAGTATTCATAAAATGCAAAGTATGATTGACAGACTGAAGGATTATTGTAGCCGCTGGAACTTGACAGTGAATAGAGATAAGTCAAAAATGATGGTGTTCAGGAAGGGGGGTAGATTGCGCAGGAATGAGAAGTGGAGGTTTGGAGAGGAGCCTTTAGAAGTATAGTCAAAGAATACAAGTAGTTAGGTGTTACATTCACATCCGCACTATCATTGAGTAGTCACTTCAAAGCTAAAGTGTCAGCAGCAAATTATGGTGTGAATAGTTTGTGGGGGAAGTTAATTACAAACAATGATGTCCCAGTATCAACGAAACAGCAAGTTTTTAATGCGATGAGCAAGGCCACGGTTACATATGCCGCAGAGGTATGGGGGTACCAACAGAGAGAGCAACTGGAATGCTTTCATAGATACTTTCTTAAAAGACTGTTTCGCTTACCAATGAACACACCTAATTATATATTGTATCTGGAGAGTGGGGAGGGCGTTTTATGGCTAGATACTTTGAGAATGAATGTGAAGTATATAGTAAAGACTATAAACCTACCTGAGTTCAGATTCACAGGAAGAATAACAAGATTGATGGCGCAAAGCAAATGTGGATGGTACAAGGATTGGAAACATTTGTATGTGCAATACAATATGGACTGGATTGATTCAGTGACCCAGCCGAGTTTATGGAGAAATGGATGTGAAATTATCATTGAACGGATACGTGACAGATTGATAGATTGATAGATTGATAGTATTCCACCACTTGGTGGAATAGGGCCGCAACTTCGCAGTTCCACTCAATGTATCAGAGACCAAGAACGTCGCATACAATAGGAAGAGATTATATTAACGACGAAAACAAGAGACGTTTTATCAGTATTATATTCAGAGTGAGAGGGTCCCTGTTACCTCTGAATTTCAGGGTAGATAGGAATGATAACAGCTATATATGTTCACTTTGCAATAGCAGGGAGATAGAAGACACATGCCACTTCTTGGGTCGATGCACAGTACTGGGAGAGTTTAGGATGAAATGGTTCGGTCGCTGGATTATTATAGAGGAGGAAACTATACTTAGATACCTGAATGGTGAAAACTGGAGAAGATTGGTGGGCTATATTGACAAGGCTTTGAAGTATCGGGAGCAATAATTGGTTTCAGAATTCAATGACTAAGTACAACATGAGGGTTATATCCCATGACATTTATAGTACCGTAGAATTATTGTAATTTATGTAATTAGAGATACAGTTGTATACATTCATTTATTTTTTTATATTTATTTTTTTTGTGTCTCTCTTTCTCATTTCCATACATACAAATCAAACTAAATGTATTTATTGGGTGAATGATTTGAGAAGTCTGGCTGCCATTTAGAATAATTATATGATGCGCTAAGGTCTGATGATGAATTTTCCTTTTCTTAAATTGATAGCTTTCATTCGGAGCGATTGAATACATAGAGAGTATCGATAATATGTTGTCCGAAATAATTTAGAACTGATTCGAAAAATCAGCTTATCAAAAAATTGATATGATATGATACAGATAAACTACCAACTCTGGCTGACGGCATGTGCCATGCCAATTGAATTTTTGTTATTGCTTTGGAATTGTAATTGTGCTTTTTGTTATGAGTATCAATAAATTCTTTATCTATCTATCTATCTATCTATCTATCTATCTATCTATCTATCTATCTATCTATCTATCTATCTATCTATAAAGAGGAAAGTGAGTGAGAGGGGGAAAAGAGGTAAAATAGATAAGTGAGGGGGAAAAGAGTCAAAATAGATAAGTGAGAGGGGGAAAAAGAGGTAAGAGAGATAAGTGAGAGAATTGCGCGTAGAGATGAATTAGAAGAAAAAGTATTAGAGGAATAGAGAAAAAAGATATGATTGAGGAGAAAGAGAAGGAAGAAGAAAGAGAAGTGCGAGGAGAAACAAAAGATTAAAGTCGGAGGAGAGGAAAAAGTGAGAAAAGGAGAATTATGGGGAAAAGTGAGTGAGGGAGTAAGAGAGATTAAATAGTAAAAAGAAAAGAGTAAGTAGTGATAGAAGATGAGTTATATGGAGAAACGTTGAAAGAGAGAATAAAAAAAATAGAAAAGATGAGTTGAGAGAGATAAGAGCGATGAACAAAAGAGAGAAGAAATGAAATATTATGGGCAGAGAGATGGGGGAATAGAGAGAAGAAAGTAGCAAGGAATGAGAGGAAAAAGAGTGCAAAAAGTGGGAGTAGATAGAAAAGTGAGAAGAGAGATAACATTGAGGAGAGAGGGAACAGAGAGAGAAAAAGAGAGAATAGAGAAAAGATCGTTGAGAGGGAGAAGAGAGATTGATTGATTGATTGAGTACTTTATTTATGTAGATTACAATATATAATGGCTTATACACTCATACAATAGCTTACAATACAGCAAAGTTTCAGATGAATTTACATAGCATAAACTCAGAATAAATAAATTATTAAACTGTACAATGATATAAAAAATCAATTTGGAATAACTATACAAGATAATATTGTAATGCATCTACATAAATTGGCGGAGCTTTGGACATTTCAATGTCCATTCTTTGGAAAGAATATTAAAAATATCCTTCCCAGTAACTCTCTAACAAGAGAGAAAGAGAGAGAGAGAGAGAGAGAGAGAGAGAAGTGTGAGTGGAAATAGAAAATAGGTAATAGAACAAAGAGACATGAGAGTGAAAGTGAAACAAGATGAAGAATAAAGAGAAGGAGAAGGAGAGAGAGTGGAGAGGCAGTAGAGAGAGAAGAGGGGGGATAGAGGGAAAAGTGAAACAAAAGAGAAAAGTGGGGAGATGGAGAAGAGAGATAGAAAGAGAGAGTATGAGCGAGTGAGAGAAGCATACGGTACAGTTTATGCTTTGTGGTGGCCTCTCGAAATAAACATATCACCACAATCAAACCCTGATTTGCTCGGTATCATTGTGATTGTGATTTTTTCGACCAAGCGCCATCAAAGCGTTGAGTTTTCTATATTGTTGGAAATTATTCAATGGAACGTAGCCACTGTGTTTGACACATGCAATTGAGAATTTGTCAAACGACCGTTCGGCTGCTATTGACTCATCCGAAATACTGTTTGTTTGTGATAAGATCATTGTGACTGTTCATTGTGAGAGCGTACTAATATGGTTTAATTTTAATTCAGTAAATGTTGATAAAATAGATATTATCATCAGTATTTCCAGTTATTTCCCCCGAATGCTAATATCTACACAATAAAATGGATAATGGACGAACAAAGCCATTTCCGAGTTCAGAAATTACCAGAAATAATTATAATTGAATAAATTATTTTTTACCAGTTTCCGATCTCAGGCGTTGACATGGTCGAGGACCAGACTTCTCTCTGGAGTTTAGAGATCACGTTAGTCTCTGGAAATAAAAATTTCGCTCTCTAAGTAAAATACTTGTTGGGCCAGCACTTGAATTGGATTCTCGTCTTAAGGAATTGCTAAAAATCGTTAACTAGAGTCCACATCCCAAAACAGTGTGATTTCAAACCACCGCTGAGGATAGGTTTTTAAATAAGTTTCAGGCTTGACTAGGCGAACACATCTCAGTTAATTAAGTTTGTAGCGTGAATGTTGATGTTGTGGAACTTTTCCACAATTGAATAGACTTAAAACGTTGTCAAAAATCCACTTTAATCAAATAAAAATTAATATTTTACCGGAGCATGCTTTCGTGTGTGCTCACACATTATCTATTGTTTTTGAGTAGTTGAATACCCAGGTAGCTGTCATGAAATACCTAGATTATTTTTGGAATATTTCATGTAAATTAAAAATTGATAGTTTAATAAATAGCCTGATTGATTACCAGAAGGCTTTAGACCGGGTAAAACAAGAGAAAATGGTTCAAATAATGAGAGGAACAGGCATTGATGAAAAGGACTTTGGGATAGTCATAAACCTGTACTGGGGTCAATCTGCAACAATGAGGGTGGATAGAGAAACAATATAAGAGATGAAGATAAGAGGAGGAGTCCGGTGTCTTGTCACCGTTGTTGTTTAACTGCCATTCTGATCAGATCTTCAGAGAGGCATTGGATGGTGAAGACGAGAATAACATACCAGGGAGTTAACAATAAACTAGTAGTTCTGTGAACAGTAGACCTCGCGCTCAGTAAGTTACATTGACCTGTTGTTATGTTTTCTCAAAAATTAATAAATGATCAATTTAAAATGTCTAGAAAAAATCCTAAATAAACATAGAGCTTTTTGTCCTGGAATGTGAGTGTGAGCGCTGTTATCAGATCTGGCTGCCGTCGATACGCCAATCCAATCAACCCATCAGAGAACATTCTGTGTTGTCATGTTGGCGAAAAATCGGTGTGTTGAAATTAACAAAATAAACTACCATAATGCTGATTTCCTACAAACTTCATTTCTCACTTTTCATGATTTTAGAAATCAATCTATTTTCAATAATATATGTTGCAATTTTAATCATCAGATTAATAAAGAGAAATGTAAAAAATCAATAACTCCAAACTCCAAACTAGAATCATGGCCTCAGCTCATGGAAAGACAAAGTTAGTAGTAGACAACTGTCTCCTAACGTTGATGGAAATATACATTAATTTTCAAGATGTTCGATGTTTTTGAACGGGTAGTATTATAGAAAAAATCCACTGGACAGCTGATTTATGATGAATAATTCTATAGTCTGACTTTTACGGTAATATTGGTTTTCGAAGGAAACTCCTTTTCCTCTTGTATTATCCTTAAAATGCAGAATTTAAAAAAAACCTCATGTTTTCGTCGACGCGAAATTCAAAAAGGAACATACCTGTCAAATTCATGAAAATCTATCGCAGCGTTTCGCTGTAAATGCGCAACATATAAACATATACACATTTAAAAATAAAGAGAAATGTATAACCGTAGACTTTAATCCTACTTAGATGCAGATGGTATGCAAATGGTAGCAGAGGTATGCAGATGACACCATAGTGCTTACTGAAGAAGGTCTGCAGCGTCTAGTGAACAAAAAAGTAGCAGTAAGTGGGAACTATGGTCTTAATATCAACAGTAGAAAGACGAAATGTTGATTTCTGAACACAGAAACGATAATGCCAAATATTCATCAATCACAAGAAGTTGGAGCGAGTTGAACACACAATTCACTTTGGAACAACAATGAATGGAAAGTGGGACTTGACACAATAGATTAAGTCACGCATATCCAGAGGAATAGCTGCCTTCAATTTTTAATGAACAAATTTTTCAAGAGCCATGATGTTACCGTTGCAACAAATTAGACTTTTGAGGTGTTACATCTTCTCTATTTTCCTGTATGGAGCAGAGTCATAAACATTGAACAAGAAAATTAAAGCTTTTGAATCTATCGTTGTACCAGAGAACGCTCAAAATATCATGGACAGAGCATGTTACGAATGAAGAAGTTCTAAGACAGATGAAGAAATCTAAAGAAATTCTGAACACCATTTTAACATTAGTAAACTTCTATACTTAGGTCACATTATACTTAGGTCTTCAATACTTAGGTCCCCTAGCTTCACTACTAAACTTAGCTCCAATACTTAGGCCATAAATTTCATACTTAGGTCACGTGGTCTCATTTCATTCAGAAATGAGTACAGATACTCTTTGCTGCAGCTCATCATGGGGGGGGGGGGAGATAGATGGAAGGAGCGGACCAGGAAGACGACTGTTATCCTGGTTACACAACCTTAGGGAATGGACCAGGAAGACATCTGTTGAACTTTTCCAAATTGCTGTTGATAAAGTCAGATTTGCCCTGCTGGTCTCTAAATTCCGAAACGGATAGTTCACTACAGGCAGAAGAAGAAGACTAAAGAAGGATCTGGATGGAGAGAATTGGCAACCTCGCAGTCCTATCATTTCCACTGACGTTATCACGTGAATCTCACTATAGAACCATATATAGAAACACATTCCCAACTCGTTATCATAAACTATTCAAAGGAAACTTTCTTCTATCCTCTGCTCTATCTTTTCAACTATTACTCATTCCTCATCTCACCTCTGCAACTTTTCCATTATGTATCATTCTTTCAAATTAGTGTTATGGATAAGGCCTTTAGAAGGATAGATAGATAGATATATTTTATTTTTCAATTGTTACTAGGCTTGTCGCCTATGGTAACATGGTTACAATAATAATTACAGTTTTACAAATTATCTTAAATGATAACACGGTTACATGACATGATTCCATTACATTCTCATAATAATAATACTACAATATCATATAAATATTCATAACAATATAGTGAAATAAAAAAGGATAAATTATCTAATAGAATTATAGCCTACAATTGTGCCGAAGTTTATTTTTTTTCGAAATTATAACTTTTCCAAGATAAAATTTTATTAGAGTGCTGGATTAACGTTGTGATTTTCTCACGGTATCGGAGTAGTTTCATGATGTCATTCCATGCATTACGTAATTAAATTCTAATATATCCTCTATTGTTTTCCAACGTTTTCCTAGAGTACTTAGAATTGTTGTAGACGCAAAATCATCATAAAAAATCAGTTGAACGTCCATTATATTGCTGAGTCTTCTACTTTGACTGAGGGAATTTTCCTGTATTCTGTCCTTCTTAGTTGTATTCCTTTCTCGTTCTATTGAGGCAAATTATTGTCGTCCGCACCACGTCCTTTGTAATTTGGTATTTTTCAATGCATAATATTACCAGCCCTGATACCAATTTTTGATCCTGATTCGGTCGACTTGGAGACCTGAACAGGAGACCGCTTTCATATTCTGTAGAGTACAGACATGTTTTCTGAGCTTAATTATTTATTGACCTGATTCAATAATGTCTTTTCCAGACAGTTTCTTATTTTCTCCTGGAGACTGAAATTATATTATTGGGAATCATTTATCCCATCAGTTTTGAAATCGCTAATCCTTTTATTGAATTATTAATGGCATAGTTAATTTCCATTCAGAGCGGTTGACTGCTGCACTTTATTATTATTGTAGGCTATGGATTAGTGACAGTCGAAGACCCATTTAAGGGTGAGTAATGAATATTTTATAGAATTGTTGTATTGTCTTTATTTTGATGTATCAGGTAACAACCCCTGATTTAACAATTATTCAATTAATTTTTCAATTATTTTCAAATATTTTACTCAATTTTGTAGTCTTACATCTGAGATGTATGACGATATACTAATGTAAAAGGAAGTGATACTAAATGGAGTATCTTCCTATTCTTTATTTTATTGGTAGATTCATTTATATCTCTAACCTTTTGTAATCGTGAGTAAAGTTTGAAATACTCACTGGTTGTACATCAACTGTAACTCTGTAACTGTTCATCATTCTTTTAAATAGTAATTTCTTTTCACAATCCCATTCATTATAGATTTCAAATTCTACAATAAATTAAAGCCTATTATATTCCTCTAATTTTAATATTTATGTAAATTGTATGTATTGTATTCATTAGATGATTTCTTGAGAAATCATTCATTGAATACAATATTTAGTATGTTATTTATTCTAGCATTACTAAGTAGTTGTGACTTGTGTTGCAGGTTTTTTTTGTGTGTATTCTTGAATCCTCATTCGAGGATCGTGCTGTAAATATGCCTTGCTGTCGAACGAGGGCTTACGAATTCGCCGACCGAGATGGCCGGTGATATCGGTCATCTGACCTTGCCGTGCGGGGCTGGAAGACGATCTTCGATCTGACGCCACTAGCCCGATGCCTGGAGGCCATCACCCTTCATCCTCATCCATCACCCTTTGGACACCGGACTCGAGGACGACAGATCTTAGATAAGTACTTGATACCCCCACTACAATATCAGATGTGCCCCCGTAAATTTGGTCTCTTGAAGACATGAGTATTTGGTCTCTTAAAGACATGAGTATTTGGTCTCTTAAAGACATGAGTATTTGATCTCTTAAAGACATGTTGTGTTGGTTTCTTAAAGACAGATTGATTATTAGATTATCCATGTCAAGATGTATTTTGTAATATTTTCTATATCTTTTTCATTATTATAAGAGCAGTCAGTCAACCGCATATCTATGTTTTCAATTCCAATACCCTCAAACAACTAGAATTAGGATCACATTAATGATCAGATAAAAAATCCGCAGATCTCAGGATCTAGCACAATTCCAACAACTAAGCCTTCTCCGACAAAATCATTTGTCACCAGAAGATCGGTTTCACAATCAACGAAAATTAGATGCCATTAGGTATTATGATTTATAGGTATCTGCAGGTGTCAATCAAACGCTCCAACACCCCAGCAAGACGAGAAAAAAATTATTGTTATTGTAGGCCTACGTAACCATCGCCTACAACGACTATTGGAAATTTCCAATAAAAAATAAATAAAATATTCACAACATCTACAAAAAGATTGTGATGAAAACATCTCTAAGCGGTCTCACTCAACACAGCAACAAGCCCGGACCTGAACGTACCCAAGGTTGCTGCAAGGATGGCAGGAGGCAAGGCGTTTCTGGTAAACAACACAGAGGTGGCAGGGGGGGCTTCTGGATAGTTCTAGTATGTTCCAGTTTTGGCGAGGGGAACCACCGACCAATGGCAAGCGTGATCTAGAAGTCTCCATGCACTGTGATTTGTCGGCCGTGTTCGACATCTCCAGAACCATCTCGAGAATTCCGCTGTATTCTCCACCTCTCTAGAACGTTCTATAGCATATATAAATGGCGCGAGTTGCAGTCGGTAGTTAGTTGAGAAACTACCGCGGGATCGTTCGCTTCTTCTCATCGTGACAGACTAATTGATAAAGTTTTAATAATCATGACAGACCAGTGATAAAGTTTACCTCCGTGTGTTACAGTGTTGTAAGTAATAAATCAAATCAATATAAATCGCCTCAAGTGTTTTATTAGTGCAGAAACCCGTAACATTACTTTTATACAGGGTGATTCATAATTATGGTAAAATATTTCAATACGTGATAGTAGAGGTGAAAATGAGAAAAAAAGTTCATATAAACATATATCCATAAACGCTTCATTAGCGAGCTATACAGGTTAGAGGATTTCGCCCGGAATTCAGTTCCTCTGGTGAAATACACCGATGCTGAATTGTTTGGGGACTAGTTTTTGAAAAACTTATGCTGGATTCATATGGGAAAATATCTCAAAAATTGAAAAAAACTAGTCTGGAAGCTGTAGTGTGAGTAGTTTTTGAGAAAAAAGTTAAAATATGCAAAAAATCCAAGTAGAGAAACACAGACTTCTACGTTTGATGCCCAATAACTTTCTTTAATGACCAGTAAACAAATAATTTTTCGCACTAAAAATGGTAGAGAATTCAATTCTGAAAAGAATTATGTGAGCTGTGTTAACTAAATTTAAATAGAAAGTTGAATGAAATGTAGTACATTACACCACAAAAATTTGCTGTTTTATGAGGAGAGAACTGATAACTCATAAGTTGTAGCTGATTGCAAATAAAATATTCGGTTTTTTAAGAAAAGTTTCTTTTATATGAAAGTAGCATATTCAAATGACATCAAACTTATACCAAAAGACTAGTTGATTATGCCATTAAGCCTGGGAGGAAGCTCAAACAGAAGTAGATGATCTCCTATGATTCCTGCACAAATGTTTACTGAAAACTGATGTTGTGGAAGATCAGGATTGATGGCATGAGGATTCTCAGCTGCCCAAATATGTTGGTTGTGGACGTTAAAGATAGCTGTGCTTGTAGAGAGTGCCTCGTCGGTAAATAAAACGGTTGTTAAAAAGTTTGGGTAAACAAGTTTCACTAAAAACCATCAGGATTGTAAATACAAATAAGTTTGGGTGAACAAGTTTTACTAAAAACCATCAGGATTGCAAATACCAGCACAGGGAATACAGTCTCGTGGCAATAGAGTATGAACTTTCTGGAGGTGGTATGGATGCAATTGTTGTTATTTTAGTATCCTTCAAATAATGGATTGATTCACATTAAACTGCACTGACAATTCTCTCGTGCTCTTCTCTGGATGTTCATAAATATTATTATATTCATAATATTAAATATCATTAAGAACTTGTTCTTCTAACTCAACAGTCATAGTAGATCGGGGTCTGCCTGCATAAATGTGCTCTTTGGATATCAAAGGATCTGTTCCAGACAGACGTTGATGAATAGTGGCAAAAAACCTTGAACTTGGACATACTCGGTTAGGAAAGTTCTCTTGATACAAACGTCTTGCTTCAGTACTATTACAGTTGTGTCCCATTCCATACATTTAATGTATGTCAGCTAATTCGGAGTATGAATAATGTCTAAGATTACCTGCCATTTTTCAAAAGTTAACACTCAACACAAAAGCAAAGTGGAATGGTTACTAATAACTGGTTGATAGATTAAACAAAAAACACAGCGCGGTTACAGTAGGCCTAACTTACAGTTTGTTTTTTCTGTTCAACAGTGAGCTAAAATATCTCAGAAAATAATTTTCAGCTGATAATTTCTTTTAAATATTTTCTTATTTAAAGCATGATAAATCAGCTGTTTTGGAACAGCTGTTATTAGAATAGAGAGAATAGAATAGAATAGAAATGAACTTTATTTAACAAAACGATTCAAACAGTTCTCAATGTAGAAAACAAAGAAACAAATTCAAATAATAATAAACAGTTCATTAGGCATGGCATTTTGCCGTCAGCCGAAGTTGAGCCGAAATTGATAATTATAATACTTAACTCTTGAGACAAAGAAAAAGCTTTCATAAATTATATAATACAGTAATAATAAAAAATAATATATAAAATTGGCTTGGTTCGCGATTCATAACTAAACAGACTGTCTTTGAAAGAATAGATTTCAAATGTCAAATATTGAACTATCACCTGATTCATATGTGGATAGAGAAAAAGAATAAATGAAAAAATTAATAAAAAAAAAATAAATTAAAAAAAAATACACCCGTTTTTATCTAATTAATATTACTGTTATATGTGATGGATGCTCGGTAGTAGTATACACGACCAAAGATTCATATACATAAAACAATTCATTTATCACAGAGAGAATGACTAACGGTTAGAGGATAAAAATTAAAGCATTAATAATCGAACTCTTCTATTTTTTTCTTTCTATACCTCAGTTCCTAACCAAAAGTTTCCAATTCTTTCCATCCAAGTATTCTATGACCTCTCTTCTTCCCAGTCCCCACTTATTGAACCATGTCTTTCTTATCTCTCCTAGAATTTTACATCTACCTAAAAAATGGAACATGTCCTCGTTTTCCTGACTATTTATTTATTTATTTGAGATACATATGAGAGCACAAGGATAATATCCCATAATTGCTCTCTTAACACATAATACAAGTGAAACAATTTAAAAATGAATATTCAATACAAATATTGAAAGAAATGGAAAGTTTATGAAATTTTTACGAAAAGTCTTTCTGAAAAATATACATAACAGAAAATTTAAACACAATTTTAGATAGCAGAAAAAATAAACACAGCAAATAATAAAATGAAAATATGAAAATGAAATGAAATGAAAAAAAAAGTCTCTATGATTAAACAGAAGTCATTCTAGGAAGAGAGAGAAAAAAATAGTATCAAGAGGAAATAATTAAACACACAACTTAAGGAGTAGTAAAAAGCAAAGAGATCACTGTCACAGAAGACTTTCTCCAATCAAACTCCAACCATCAACGAGGGATTGACCTCAGCAAACCACTCCTCACCTCTCTCTCTGACCCAGCAAGCTGAACATTCAAACTCAATTTGTTCATCAATCTCTGCACTCTTATGAAAGGTGAGAAAAAATGGTGCACCGTTCTGCACCTTGGAGCCGCAAACATGTTAGCATTCCGCCTATTGAATGCTGGAACACTGATATTCAGCATTGCAAGCAAGGTAGGAGAATTTACAGCACCATCCAACAATGCCCAAACAAACAAGACAGATGTTTTATCTCGACGCTGACGTAGAGACTCCAATAGGAAAAGATCCCTCAATTGCTGAGTTGGGAACCCCAGGGGACACGACCCACCAAATCTTCTGAAGTATAAGAACCTCATCAGCTTGTTCTGTACCCTTTCAATGACCCGAATGTTTTGGTCTGAGTGAGGACTCCAAACCATGGATCCATACTCCAAAGTGCTTCTTACCAAGGCATAATAGACACTCAGTATTGCCACAACATTGCTGAAGTCAGCTGCATTTCTCAGGACAAACCCCAGTAATCTGTTAGCCTTGGAAGACACAAATTCAATGTGAGAGGAGAAAGTAAGTGAACTATCAAATATGATTCCCAGGTCCTTGCAAGTGTTGACTCTGTTAAGAACCGCTTCACCAATCCTGTACGTGTAAGCAGAAGGACATCGTTTTCTAGAGTAGGTGATACACTTACATTTAGAAACATTAATTTCCAAGCTATTAGCATGACACCATGCAACTATGCGATCAATATCCAACTGTAATTGAGAGCTTTCATCCTGGCTACCAACCTCTCGGAATATCTTCATGTCATCAGCAAAAATTAGACACTTAGATGACAACTGAAGTGGAAGTTCATTGATTACCAGCAAGAAAAGGAGCGGTCCTAAGTTACTTCCCTGAGGAACCCCAGAGGTGCTGTAGTAATGGGGGGAATCCATCCCCTTGACAGTCACTATATTTGGCCTGTAGAGTAAATAATGATCTGAACAAATTGACCAGAGAATCACTGAAGCCAAGACTAGAGAGGCGATACAGCAACACAGTATGGCTTACTCGATCGAATGCCTTTGCAAAGTCGGTATAAACCACATCAACCTCTCCACCTGAGTCCAACACACTCGAAACGAACATTGTAAATTCGAGAAGATTAGTCAGCACAGACCTACCCCTTAAAAAACCATGTTGACAGTCAGAAATCATAGGAGTTACTATTGTACTATTGCACATTGAACATCTGTGTGTTTCTTCCTGTCTCTCCGGTCTGTAATTCAGCGGGAATAGAGCTCCTCTAGCTTTGAAAATAATACTTATAAAATTCCGCTTATTCCTATCATTTATATATTCTCTTATCAGACCTTCCTCCTTATTCAACAGAGCATATATGGAATGAAATTGCGCAGCATTAGCCCTATCCAACCACTTACCCCGAACCGTTTGTCTAATTTTAGTGACCAATAGCTGACCCATTCTGCTCCACTCACGCTTTTCCTGCAGATTATCTGGCCAGTCTATTGAACTCTTTCCACTGTCGGTCTTTGTTTAGAGTGGGTTTCGAACTCCCTCACTCTATACGGTATTTTGCCCGGCGCCAATCAATTACTATGAATTGATAAAATTAAACTAATAAAATTGAATTGATTTGAATTGATAAAATTAATTACTTTACTGTAACTTCACTCACTGTGTGGATACTTATATTTCACTCACTGAACTAATAATAGTATTGAAGAAAAAGATAAAGATAGATAGATCAGGGTCGTGTGTAAGGGAATGTATAAAGTGAAAGGTTAATTATGAATTTATTATTGAACTTTAAATTTATATGAATTTATAAAAAATTGATCGAAAATATATTAATGATTAGATAAATACAAGATGATTAAGTTTTTTTGAAAGTACAACAGTTCAAGATTAATTTTAAACAACAAAATTTAACAAACAGTTATTATTACTTTTATCAGGTTACTTGGAAAATAAGTAATAAAATCAAAATATTGAATACCTCTAGTTAAAAATACGATTATAGTCAAAAATAAGAGAATTGATAAATTTTAAAGAATGAATATGATTAGGGGAGCCTTGCTTTAAAAAAAACTATTATTTGTGCTTAGAAGAAAATTTCAACTGTAAGCTTCAAGAAGTTGATTAAAACTGTATCTACAGATTTGTATTTAGAAGAGCTAAATAATTAAATTTGCTGTTTACTTTGATGCTATGTAATTTGATATAGTTATTTGGGCTTTTTAGGGTGGGGTGGTGTGGATTTGAAATGAGAAAAATTGAAAATTCTAAATACAATCTTTACCTGGCTCAGTCAATTCCCTATAGGATAATTGAAGTCTGAAACCAAAAACTCACTCCTACACTGATCACTGTCCAAAATCCAAGAGACTCACAGCAACTAACAGCAACTCAACTGCCACTAACTGCCACTCACTTGCAAGGCATGGTCTGCCTGTTTATATACTAGAACCACGATTTTCCACCCCTCATCACCCTTCGCCCTCTAGCTCCGCCTACACTCAAACTCTTCAGCTAATATTCTGCTTACAAATTGAATTCAAATATCAATTTAAATTTACTATAATGTTTATTATGATATATCATTTTAAACTATGGCTCCCCTTCATTATTAAAACAAATGATATCATACATTTTACCAATATTTAAACTCTAAGTTTGGATACTGACAATTGAATGCATTGATTTGATTAATACAGTAATCAATCTTATAAATCTAATATGGCGAATACTTCAATAATAAATACATGAACTGAATAAAATACAATGTCATACAGTACATCATTACAATCGAGTTGAATAAATCAAATTAATAAGATACCAACTAATTGCTACTTAATTAATTAAGCAGGTTTCTTATACTCATTGTCAACATGTTTCAATCAAATATACCTAATTTATTCTATTTACAAATTTGTCCTTAGCCTATGAATTCGGATTCAACTAACTTAATTAGTTCATAAAAATTATTAAATTATAATTTATTGTACAACCTTATATTTGTTGAATACTTTATACATATAGCCTAATCTACTTCATGACCTAATTTATAAATACATTTACTCATGTTTATCGTTTTATGTGATCACCATTCAAATAACTGATCATCAAATAATTGCTTCAATAATATTCATATGCTGACCACGTGGTAAAATTGTAGCATATGCTGACCACGTGGTAAAATTGTAGCATATGCTGACCAAGTGGTTACATTGAAAACTACATATCTATATTCTACTACTCTCCCAACTATATATCCATATTGCTAATTCACAATCTTCATTTACCTGCCATCAACTTATGCTATAGATATATATAAGGGTTGACGCAAAGCACAGTGGACCATGTGGTTTCTATTGTAGACGTGTCAGTGACTGACGTTACTGTTATCATATATTGTTAGCAATTCTCTATGACAGAATGATTTTGTCTCAAACTACTTTGAAAAGAATAATAACCCCAGTCATCTGGCTAGGTAGGCTATTCAAATGCATTCTCAATAGTTTCGAGAAACGGTTCTTTTTATTATTCTAGCTCTTCGAGCGTTCATATTCTTGAATACAATATGTTCAGAGCACGTGTTGCAACAAATAACAGAAATCTACAATTTTTAAATTTTAGGAGAGCACGTGGTCGCCATTTGTGGCTCAAAACCCCCCTCTCAAGAGCAAATACTAAATGAAACATGAGTTTAGTCTTTGCGACATTAACACTAAAAGGATGGTTATTAAGAGTAAACTACGTAATGCAATTAATGTTCTCACACTTCAGACAACACAAGATGAGTTCATTATATGGACGGTCTAGAAGTTTGAAGATCACTGTAGTTCTCCATCGCGGTACAACCGGATCATTGGATGCTGCATGTTACGTGGAATTCTGACTGGCCGTTAGCCTAGTGACTCTCATAAGCTGATGATGTCCACTTAGTCCGCTGCTCCACTCATCTCCAATTCCCTATCTATTTACAATCTTTCCTCATCATACCATACTGTACAATTAATACTACCAGCTACACATATTTACAGTTAAGTTTTTCAGCATGGTGCATCCTTCACACAATAAGGCTACTCAATCCACCCCTTGTGTGAATTCCGCACAATGCTTACTGGCTTGTTTATTCCGTGAACAATACATTCTCCATCTCACTCCTTCTCATGTCTCTCGCTCATCTCGCAGGTGTTACCACTTTCTCTTTCTACTCTAGCCCTTACACTTTCATTTTGTCCTTCTTGTGAGTCATTTGTTGTCCTTCTCCCTTCATTGTTTATCGATTGTTCACAGGCAACTATCTATTCCCTAATTGGCCTAGTCTATTATAATTTCTTCAATACTATCTATTTACACTATTCCGTATATTTACAGTTCCCCAGTCGAAAATCATTCCAGATAATAATTAGTTAACGATTTGATTATTATCTTCCATATTTTTCTTCACTCTCCTCCAATTATCATCTGTAGACAATCCTCTTTGTCGGTAGTCATTCTGTCCTCCTCTATTCCAGTTTGTATTCCGTTCAAAGGTGTTTCCATTGTCATCAGCCTTACTTCTCTGCGAGTAATTCTCATGATTGATTGCTCCCCTTGATCCGAAATTATCGTTTCCATATCGGCTTCTCTTCATTTGTGGATTCCTTTCTTCAAACTGTTGACTCTGTTTTCCTTCATGAAGCTCCTCTATAGCATTTTCGTGTTTATGATACCGTTTTTCTCCTTTCTCTCCTGTTGGACTCGGCTGACTGCGTGGCTGTGGTTGATTCACGTCTCTCCTCCTCCAATTCACATTTGGTGACGAATTGGTGTTCTGCCAATAAGCATTCTGGTCGCTATTACATTTTCCATCTCGAATGAATCTCTTCCCTCCATCTCTTCCCTTATCGCTGTTGAAAGTCAGATTGTTGTCCCGACGCTGCTGTCCGTTACCAATCTCCTGCTCTCTCCTTTGCATTTGCGGACTTTTTCTCTCTTCTCTTTTTACCCATACATTCTTCTCTTTTTGTTCTCGCTTCTCCCTTAATTCGATCTTCTCAACATCGATATTTTGCAAGTTCCATTCTTCCAATAGTTTTTCCATCTCGGGCACTGTCTTAACATTCCTATTGAATCTAGCTGTTTCTAGTCCAGTTCCATAATGTTTGACTAGTTTCATTATGATTTCTTCATCCGAGAGTGCTGGTGTCAAATTCCTTGCAATGAGCATCTGCTTTATGAAGTACTCACTTGCATTTAATTTCCTCCCTCTTATAAATTTTCCGGTTCTCAATCTCTCTCGCACTGAATCTTGAATGAGTTGGCTCCAGAATTTATTAGTGAAAAGCTCCTCAAATTGTTCTAGAGAGTCAATGCTAGCCTGAATAATCATCCACCATGCTGAGTGTTGACTATCAAATGACTTTTCAATGATGCTTGATTGCTCATTCCAGTTAACTTTCCCACTATGCCGCAAATACTCTTTCAACTTAATCAAAAATTGCATAGGATTCTCCAGATATTTCTCAAATTTCGGCACTTCATCCAGTCCCCTACAGCTGGTGTTGACGATAATCGGTTGTGTCCTGGCCTTCTCGAATTCCGTTTTCATCCTCTCCTTCTCTCTGTAAAATTCCGCGAGCTGCTCCTCAAATCTTTTAAAGGCTGCATTATCCATTCCACCTGATTTCTCTGATAGCTCCTTTCTCACCGATGCGATCTCTGTTGAAAGTCTCTTATCTATTCTTTCGACGTTTTTCTCAACTGCTGTTATTTTCATTGCTATCTCACCACAAATCTCTTTTAGTTTTTTCCTCCATTTTCTTCTCAAATCTTCTCTCCAGCTGTTCTACATTGCTACTTAACCTTTCTAACTTTTCGTTCATTTCTTTCTTATTCTCTTCCAATTTCTTACTGTTTTCTTCCAATTTCTTATTGTTTTCTTCCAATTTCTCACTGTTTTCTTCCAATTTCTTACTGTTTTCTTAGAATTTCTTGCTCATACTTGTCCGGCTTTCTTCGAAACTGGCACCCATATCTTCCCTCATACTTGTTAATAAGTTGAAAATCTTGTCCATTTCTTTCCCTGATAGTCCTACTCTACAGCTTTTTTCACTTGGAATTTGTTCTTGGTCGTCGTGAGAGTCACCAGGTTGATTTAATGCGTCAGAATTCGGTAACATCTCCGGTGAATATTGCTCGTGACTTTCACTGGTCTCGATGGTGTTGTCTGTGCTGCCCTCACTGCTTTCGAAATTTGTTGTGCTGCTCTCATTTGTTGCCATTGTGTCTGATTGAAGTGTGTTTACAACCCTATTTCTAAGAAAATATCCTGACATAGGTAACCTATACTACGAACCTATTACTAATCCTACTTATCACGAAGCTCATACATGACCCAAATAATGTTCATACAGAAGATTAAAATACTGTTTAATAAACTACACCCACAAATAAAAAATTCAAAATTAGATTTCTATGATGCTTGACTGGATAAAACAATATACAAAAGATATAAATGACACTATACTCAGAGCTTCCAATTCTCTACTTCTATACCCAATTCTACTAATATAACCCAAAACTATATTCACCAAAATAACATACTGAATGATTGATTAAACCCAAATAACAGACTTTTAAAATAAACCTACCCCTAAAGTAATATTGAATGAGAATAAATAATATCAATTTTCTTATAACCCATATAGAAATCTACATATGGTTGAGCGCACCAAATACAAATTCAAAAATTTACATACAAAATAATCAAGTGAATAGGTTAAACACTGAGAATTTGAAGAATTTAAACGGATAACTTTTCCCACCTGGCAATACTAATAATAATAATTATCACACTTCTGTAGCACACTCAATAAGAATTTCACACAAATGGAGGTGATTATATATACCAATTCACTATTATGCACTTTCACTTGATACACTTCAGCAGATTAACTTAGAATCTGGCCCCTAGTTGCGGCGACATTTTGAACTCTTTCCACTGTCGGTCTTTGTTTAGAGTGGGTTTCGAACTCCCTCACTCTATACAGTATTTTGCCCGGCGCCAATCAATTACTATGAATTGATAAAATTAAACTAATAAAATTGAATTGATTTGAATTGATAAAATTAATTACTTTACTGTAACTTCACTCACTGTGTGGATACTTATATTTCACTCACTGAACTAATAATAGTATTGAAGAAAAAGATAAAGATAGATAGATCAGGGTCGTGTGTAAGGGAATGTATAAAGTGAAAGGCAAAACAAAGGTTAATTATGAATTTATTATTGAACTTTAAACTTATATGAATTTATAAAAAATTGATCAAAAATATAGTAATGATTAGATATAAATACAAGATGATTAAGTTTTTTGAAAGTACAACAGTTCAAGTTTAATTTTAAACAACAAAATTTAACAAACAGTTATTATTACTTTTATCAGGTTACTTGGAAAATAATTATAAAATCAAAATATTGAACACCTCTAGTTAAAAATATGATTATAGTCAAAAATAAGAGAATTGATAAATTTTAAAGAATGAATATGATTAGGGGAGCCTTGCTTTAAAAAAACTATTATTTGTGCTTAGAAGAAAATTTCAACTGTAAGCTTCAAGAAGTTGATTAAAACTGTATCTACAGATTTGTATTTAGAAGAGCTAAATAATTAAATTTGCTGTTTACTTTGATGCTATGTAATTTGATATAGTTATTTGGGCTTTTTAGGGTGGGGTAGTGTGGATTTGAAATGAGAAAAATTGAAAATTCTAAATACAATCTTCACCTGGCTCAGTCAATTCCCTATAGGATAATTGAAGTCTGAAACCAAAAACTCACTCCTACACTGAACACTGTCCAAAATCCAAGAGACTCACAGCAACTAACAGCAACTCAACTGCCACTAACTGCCACTCACTTGCAAGGCATGGTCTGCCTGTTTATATACTAGAACCACGATTTTCCACCCCTCATCACCCTTCGCCCTCTAGCTCCGCCTACACTCAAACTCTTCAGCTAATATTCTGCTTACAAATTGAATTCAAATATCAATTTAAATTTACTATAATGTTTATTATGTTATATCATTTTAAACTATGGCTCCCCTTCATTATTAAAACAAATGATATCATACATTTTACCAATATTTAAACTCTAAAGTTTGGATACTGACAATTGAATGCATTGATTTGATTAATACAGTAATCAATCTTATAAATCTAATATGGCGAATACTTCAATAATAAATACATGAACTGAATAAAATACAATGTCATACAGTACATCATTACAATCGAGTTGAATAAATCAAATTAATAAGATACCAACTAATTACTACTTAATTAATTAAGCAGGTTTCTTATACTCATTGTCAACATGTTTCAATCAAATATACCTAATTTATTCTATTTACAAATTTGTCCTTAGCCTATGAATTCGGATTCAACTAACTTAATTAGTTCATAAAAATTATTAAATTATAATTTATTGTACAACCTTATATTTGTTGAATACTTTATACATATAGCCTAATCTACTTCATGACCTAATTTATAAATACATTTACTCATGTTTATCGTTTTATGTGATCACCATTCAAATAACTGATCATCAAATAATTGCTTCAATAATATTCATATGCTGACCACGTGGTAAAATTGTAGCATATGCTGACCACGTGGTAAAATTGTAGCATATGCTGACCACGTGGTTACATTGAAAACTACATATCTATATTCTACTACTCTCCCAACTATATATCTATATTGCTATTCACAATCTTCATTTATCTGCCATCAACTTATGCTATAGATATATACAAGGGTTGACACAAAGCACAGTGGACCATGTGGCTTCTATTGTAGACGTGTCAGTGACTGACGTTACTGTTATCATATATTGTTAGCAATACTCTATGACAGAATGATTTTGTCTCAAACTACTTTGAAAAGAATAATAACCCCAGTCATCTGGCTAGGTAGGCTATTCAAATGCATTCTCAATAGTTTCGAGAAACGGTTCTTTTTATTATTCTAGCTCTTCGAGCGTTCATATTCTTAAATACAATATGTTCAGAGCACGTGTTGCAACAAATAACAGAAATCTACAATTTTCAAATTTTAGGAGAGCACGTGGTCGCCATTTGTCGCTCACTATATTATTATCTCTACAAAGTCTCAGCCATTCTCCATACCAACCACATTTCTACTTGATGAATATTTCACTGAGGATTCGCGGAAATCTATGCTCAGGAAGCGCAAGCATTCTTAATATATAGTTGAAGTGTAGGACAAAAGTATTCACCCACATTGTATCTACTCCAGCTTCAAGGTAAATGACGTAGTTCGGCGTATTTCTTGGTAGGGATAGCAATCTCTTGATAAACAACTTTTGAAAATTTTCCAACTCTTCCGATTGCACGTAACCCCACACCTCAGCTGCGTAAGTCACCACTGCTCTGCTTGTAGCATTATAAGCATGCCACTTGCTAGAGATTGGTACCTCGTCATTTAAGATAAGCCTACGCCATACACTATTTATACCAAATTTTGCTGTTGTTACTTTATTTTTAAAATGTGGACGCATCATAGAGCAGGTGTGAAAGTAACTCCCAGATATTTATATTCCTTCACCACCTCCAATCTTTCCTCTCCATAATACCACCTCTTATCTCTCCCCAGTCTCCCTCCTCTCCTAAACACCATTATTTTTGATTTAGTCATATTCAATTCTAGATTCCATCGCATACAATATCTTCTCAAATTATTGATCATTCTCTGTAACATTACTGGGTTATCTGAAAAAATCACAATATCGTCTGCGTATAGAAGAGCGTTTATTTTGAAACCATCTATAGATAGGCCTCCACCTATACTATCACATATGTCATGCACGAAAATCAGAAACAACAAAGGTGTTCAGCGGGCTCCTGTAGCTTGCCGATTCACTCCGGAATCGCAAGAGGACCTCGAGAAAGGCTAGGGAAAGCCTTTGCGAAAACTCCGAGCTCGATCTGGACCCCCGGAAAACACCCGGTACCCGAGAATAGTGACCCGGAGGCCGACTCCAGCAAATAGTTCCAAGACACACAAGAGGACGCTTTGTGGCAATCGGGAACGTTATTCCCGTCACAGAGACCTCCTTCCCTGCGGACACCGCAGCGTTCCTACTCCTCTCACTTCACGCCCAACCCTGTTTGGCAGTGCGAAAGCACGGCCCCTCTTACCTAAAAGAGGGAAACATATCTCTAAGGTACTCAACGCCCTGTTTCATTTATAATAACATTTATAATAATATCATCTTATTGTCATTTGGAAGAATAAAAAGTATAAACTCAACCTCCCACATAATTGAACATAATCTTTTAGGTTATTTAGACAGATCAGAATAAAAAATAAAATACTTTGACAATTTCCTAATATTCAGATTACTAGAGCTATGACCTTCCTGTTTTGCTTTCGAAAGTGTCTAATAAACAATTATTCTCATATTTATATTGTTTATTTTTCTGTGTGGCGAAAAATAGCGTTCGCACCACGGGCAAAAATGTAATTCCGGCTCTCAATCTTTTCTACCGGTTTGAAAACCGGTTTCGAGCTGGAAAAGTCTCATTTTCGGCCCTACGTGCGAAATATACTATTGCGCCCGGACTATATGTTGAATGAATCGATTTGAATTTGTATCTTACCTCTTTCTCAAACCGTACCACTTCTCCATATACCTCCTCTCTCGGCCAATTTTCTCACAATAGTGTTTTACAGGCCTCACTTCCTCTTTTTCCTCTCTCAAATTTCTCTCTCTCTCTCTCCCACCACCCACCTTCCAGCTATTGCAACTGGCTGGTTAGCTGTTTAATTGCGATTGTAGCTCTGCAAGTGACATTGCCTTGAATAGCAATCAAACAAGCTCAACTACAACATACATTTGCCTCCCTTCTCAATTTTCTTCCTCCTCCTACTCCACCTAATCCCATTCCTCCTCCTCTAACAACAGTTTCTCCACATTTTCCTTCTCCTTCATCTAATCCTTATCTCTTTCGTTCACCTCTTATATCATTTAACTACAACATAGATTTGCTTCCCTTCTCAATTTTCTTCCTCAACCTACTCCACCTAATCCCATTCCTCCTCCTCTAACAAAAGTTTCTCCACATTTCCCTTCTCCTTCACCTAATCCTTATCTCTTTCCTTCACCTATTATATCATTTCTTCAACTTCTTCTTCTCCTTCTAGTTATATTCCACGTCCTACTTCACCACCCACATCTCCTCACGTCTGCTCACCAATCCCACATCTCCTCTCTTACATTCCCTCCTTTTCCACCTGCTCCTCCACCTTCTTCTTCTTCCCCTCCTACAAACCTTCATCTTCTTCTTCATTCTCCTGTTTCTCCTTCTGTTCCTGTTCATATTCTTCATTCTTCTTGTTCATAACTTCCATCTTTCTCTCCCATTGATCCTATTCCCCCTCCACCATTTCCTCTTCCTCAACCTACAGACCATTCTTTCCTCATCTGCTTCTTCATCTTCTTCATCATCATCATCATCATCTTCTTCTTCTTCTTCTTCTTCCCCATCTTCTTCTTTCTTCTTCTTCTTCTTCTTCTTCTTCTTTTTCTTCTTCTTCTTCTTTCTTCTTCTTCTTCATCTTCTTATTCTTCTTCTTCTTTTTATCCTAAACCCTAACATTTTCCTCCCACTGTTCCGTCTCCTCTTCCTTTTCTTTTTATTCCATCTCCATTTCCCTATTCCGTCTATCAAGTCCACTCTCTACAACCTTCTTCTTCCTTTCTCTTCCACTCATTCTCAACCTTTTCCTCCTACTGCTCCTATTTTCCAATCATTCTGCCTTTCCTTTTCCTCCTCCTCTTCCTTCCCCCCTTTCAATCCTTCTCTTCCTCCACTTACATAATCACTCTTTACAATTTTCTGCTCTTCATCTTTCTACTGCTCCTCCTTCTTCTTCTCCTCCTCCACCTCCACTACCTCGCCCCTCTTCCTTCCTCTCCTCGCAATCCTCCTATTCCCTCTAGTCCTCCTTTTTCACCACTTCCTACACCTCCTCCTCCTTTTCCCTCCTCCTCCTCCTTCGAACCAAATCCGCCGATTTTCTCACCTCAAAGACATTAATCTGACAACTGAACGCCAATTGCAAGTTGCATTGATTCACGAGCATGTCTGCCCGCGCGCGTGCGTTTACACGATTCCAGCCAACTTGCTTCAACTTCAATCAAGTTGGCATTGGCAAGTTGGTCTTTCAGCAGAAAAGTTGCGCCCAAGTTCCATACAAGTCGTGCACATTGTCTGTCTACATTCAACTTGTCTCCTGCAGATGCATGGATACTTATTTCATTCAATACATACGTTGACGTTTCTATTGCACGAGTTACAATACTAGTGGAAACTTTGAAACATTTTGAAAAAAACAGTAACAATTATTTGAATGATATTGCAAAGATGATATCTTATAATTCACAAATTACATTGCACAATAGAGTATTTTCTAGGGTTTAATTAGATAGAAACTCACTATAGTCAACCGTACGGAATTAGTCCGATGGAAATTGGAACGACTAAATAACTCCTCACCCCTTCCCTCAACACTTGTTTGGCAACGTTTCACTCATCTGTTCTAATTTCAAAATGTCCGATTTTGACACTCGAGAAAGAGATAAATGCCTAAAACTGGTTGTTTTTATATGAAAAAATAACAAGTGTACTTGTAAATTTCAATACATAGCACACATTACACATTTTACGGAGTGGATGTCAAAAAATTTCTTCAAGACCTCAATTTGAATATATAGTTCAGATCTCATTTGAAATTATGTAGTAAGGGACAAGTCCCTTGACTTGTTTTTTCAGGTGTTTTCTCTCCGGCAGCGGACGAGTGCAGACGAACCACTATCTCATGTGGGATGTGGTAGCTACTAATCTTCATGTGTGGAACCACAAACGCAGCGCATACGGAATGCATTGGCAGGCATGGCAGTGGCACTGATACTTCCACATGGCGTTGCGCGCTGTGGTAGCGATTATTTTCCTTGCGATTATAGTACCACTGGTTTGAGCACCACGCTTCTATACCAAAATCGCACTAATGAGCGTTTTCTCAAATGAGAGATAAGTGTTAAAGACTCTCTGCGTTCGGTCCCACATCCCACATGCGAAAGTGATTCGTCTGCAAATGGCCTGAAACTATAGTCATGATAATATTTTTATTTCTCACCATAACAAAGAAGAAAAAAGATTGAACAAGAAACTATATTATTACTCGTATCTCAATGTGAAATAGAATATCAACGATACTCTCCAATATTGAGAATATTGAATTCCAATATTTAAATAGAAATTCATTGAAGAATATTGGGGCCGGTTTCCGAGCTCAGGATTTAGCTAAGTTCTAGACTTTAAACACCTGAAGTCAGAAAATTGGCTTTTCGAAACGGGGCGTAGTTGCAATTTTCATGATAATCTTTATTTTATAATTTCTATAATTGGAAACGTTTTTCATTGACGGAATGAAACATTCCTAAATAATTCAAAATAGCTGTAACTTTACACTATTTTCTCTCCATTTTATTTTGAGTTCAATTTCTAGTTTTTAGAAATTTAATTTAAACGTGGACTGCGACTTTGCCCCGTTTCGAAAAGCGAATTTTCTGACTCTAGCTGTTTGAAGTCTAGAACTTAGCTAAATCCAGAGCTTGGAAACCAGCCCTTAATACTCTATAATATTTAATTTCCTGAAGAGAATCCAGTCTTCATTGCTCCTTTCTCATCTTTGAACCTTATTCTTATTGATAGTTCCAATTACTATCATCAGAAACAGTTACAAGAAAATTGTTCTTTATAATTTGTTTCACGGTTACAAAAAAAATTAAATTTGATATAACATATTTTTTGACAAAAGAAATTCATGTAATTTCTCCAAACTAATCTAAATCCTGTCAGATACAGAGTCTGTTACAGCACGGAGTGAATAACAACTCCTTATTCCTTGGTTTCAGAGACTCAATCTCTTTTAAAATCAATCCCAATCTTTTATTACCTACCTGTCAGCTCCAGATACAAAGATGTGAGTACCTAGTTGTTGGAGCTTCCGGTACTAGATAAATTGATAGGAAGCTCTCCCGATTATTCTCGTATAGTGAGGTCCACGCTATAATGGCTGTGTTTGATTAGCAATGGTATTGCTATCCTTGTCTATCATTCAACAATGTGAATAGCACTATCTCTTCCTCGCTCTGCTCTGTTGCCAGATCGTCTTTTAACAATGTAGAATTAATAACTAATTAACAAAGTATTCCATCTTAATCATAGAGTATTCGATCTCTTTTGAAAAAAAACTTATAATTGAATCATGAGAAGATGTATTCTTGGTGGATATGATATTATATATATTTGAGAAACATATACATAATTATTCGTGTCCCGTTCCAGCTAGTGCCGGGGTCTGGGTGTGAACAATGCCTCTTCATCTTCGTCGGTCTCCCCACCATCGCTTTCCCATCATCATCATCGCTCAATTGATCATTATTAACAAATATCAACTTTCAAAACTACATCTGAAATACCAGGAGTCACAGCTATCTACTATAGAAGGCTGTGTTAACAGAAAATTGGCAAACATGCCGCGCTATCATTCTCACTGACTCTACAACGTTCCTTCCCTTATAGACAAGATGATCCGATTTTCCAAGTTTTCCAAGGCCATTGTTTCAGAGGGCTGTTGAATTTTCAGGGAATCGGCTCAATATGCTATGAAAAAGAATGAGGCGATCGCTATTTTTTGAAACAGCCATTGTTGTTGAGATTGTAGGCGCGAGGTGCTTCCTTCCAGTAAGGTGTGAGCTTCCTCTCAGTGAGGTGGATTTATATTGAATTACTCCATGAAATATTCAGCTCAATAAGCTCAATGCAATTTCAGTTTGAATAGGTAGAGCGCTGATGGAGGAGGAAGTGAAAGAGTAAGAGGAAGAGGAAGAGATAGAGGAAGAGAAGGAGAAAGAGGGAGAGGCACATGTAGATGTAGAATGGTTTCCATTTACCTCGCATATGCAGCATATATAGTAAATGGGATATATCCGAGATTGTAAGGTATTGTAAATATGTAGTAAGGAAATAGATTGTTGAGAGTCGGAAATAAAAATAAATATTCATATAAATTTCATAACCAACCTCCCAAATCATGGCAGGATTAATCACGACATATCAAAATGATAGAATGGATTGTAGGAGTAGTTTGATTCTCCAATAGTAACTCCATTTCAGTTCGCTGATCTCATGTATTGTTACTTAGAATAGCTGAATTAGTGTCTTTACCCTATAATTCAAACATTCTGGAACAATATTCGTCATCAAATCAACATCCAGCCTGACCGTTATCTCCAGATCTTCATTCATGGTAAGATCCACGTTATAATATCAGCACTCATTAAAAAGGAGGGCAACACAAATGTTGATTAAATACTGCCATT